>NC_141138.1:57117407-57418970 GCF_053477565.2 Lygodium microphyllum
GGAAGACACACAAGGGTGGAGGCTGAAAACAGTTTTCCTCTTCTTAGTTGTGTAAGCCAAAAGAACTCAAGTACAAAGAAATAGAAGAACCCTATATATGGGTCTCAAACCAAACTCAACTAACTAAGGTGGCATACTAACTGAGCCACGAACTAGAGTAGATAAGGATAGCTATCATGTAGCTATTATTCATGGGCGGTGTACCAACCGCGTCTGCAACTGACAAGTCGGTGACATAAATATACAACGGTCACCCTGGCGTATCACGAGTGGAGCTCGATATCTCAACACTCCCCCTCGAGCTCAATCCCAATTCCTGCACACCAAGCAGGTCTCTGAACTTGCGCAGCTTCTCTGCGCCCAATGCCTTCGTGAATATGTCAGCTACCTGATCCTCTGTGCTGACATAAACTAGATCAATAAGACCTAGTAAAACTCTCTCTCGCACATAGTGATAATGCACCTCAATGTGCTTTGTTCTAGCATGATAGACTGGGTTATTTGCCAAGTGTATACTACTCATGTTGTCACAATAAATGACAACTGGCCCATCTGTAGACTGATGCATATCATAAAGTAGCTTATGCAACCAAGCTACCTCACATGCAGCCATTGCTGCACCCCTGTACTCAGCCTCTGTGCTCGACAAGGCAACTGTAGGCTGTTTCTTGCTGCTCCAAGTGACTGCAGCACTCCCAAAAGAGAATACATATCCACTGGTAGATCGTCTATCAGAAATACTACCAGCCCAATCAGCATCAGTGTATCCATGCAACTGTATCTGAACCCCAGTCTCATAAAATAGTCCATACTGCAATGTGGACTTCACATACCTAAGTATGCGTCTAGCCGCATCCAAATGTGGTTTCCTTGGAGCCTGCATAAACTGACTTACCAATCCAATAGCATAGCTCAAATCTGGCCTGGTAATAGTCATATAAATCAAACTTCCTACTATGCGTCTGTACATAGTAGGGTCTTCTAGAAGCTCACCTGCATCTGTGCTCAGCTTCACATTTTGCTCCAAAGGAACTGAAATAGGCTTACAGCCTGTCATCCCATATTTGGACAGCATGTCCAATCCATACTGCCTCTGCAAGAGCTGTATCCCACTTGGTGATCTAATCACCTCAATGCCCAAGAAATAACGCAGCTCTCCCAAATCCTTCATCTCAAACTTCTGCTTCAATAGCATTTTCACATGAAGGATATCTTCATCACTGTCACCTGTCATAATCAAATCATCAACATAAATGACAAGCAGCATAATACCTTTCTCTGTTTTTCTCACATAAAGTGAGAAATCTGCCTTGGAAATCTGAAAGCCAATAGTGACAAGATACTGTCCTATCTTGTCAGACCATGCTCTAGGTGCTTGCTTCAAGCCATACAAGGCTTTCTTCAACCTGCAAATAAACTCAGGATGAACAGCATGCACATAACCTGGTGGCTGCTCCATATAGACCTCTTCTTACAAATCACCATGCAAGAAGGCATTCTTTACATCCATCTGATGTAAAGACCATCCCTTTGATGCAGCCATAGCAATGACTGCTCTTACGGTTGCCATCCTTGCAACCGGACTAAATGTTTCTTCATAGTCAATGCCATATGTTTGTGCATACCCCTTGACTACTAATCTTGCCTTGTATCTGTTCACAGAACCATCAGCATTGTGCTTCACCTTATAAACCCACTTACAGCCAATTGCATTCTTACCTTTAGGCAAAGGTACTAACTCCCATGTAGCATTTGCTTCCAAGGCATCCATTTCTTCATCCATGGCTTTCTCCCATTTTTCTTTTCCCATGGCTTGCTCAAAAGATGTGGGTTCTGGTTCCTGTATCACTTTGACCATATATGCATAGTGAATGGCTGTAAATCCATCATATTTCAGCCTATCCACAGGATACCTAGCTCTTGTAGACCTGCACAAAGTAGGTTCACTCCCAGGTGCTCTCAAAACATCCCTGGTCTTCCTTACTCCAGGTGTAACAATAGAAGGAATACCCAACTCATCATCAATGCTCTGTTCTGAGCCACTGGATTCACCATCCACATAAGAGTGACCTGCATTCACATCAAACATGGACTGGTCAACCTTCTCTTTTCCTTTTCGTGATACCTGCATACCACTATCTGCATTACTTTGAGAAGATTCTCTTGATCTCAATCTGCCTGTCCATGGCGAAGAATGTGAACCACTGCTAGAGGACGCTCCAGGTCCACTAATATTTTGTGACTGCTGCTGTGAATTCTGTGTAGCATTACCATTTTGTGCATCTTCATCATCAATCACATTTACTGGTTTATACCAGCTACTCATCTCATCAAAAACAACATCTCTGCTCACTGTAAACTTACGAGTAGAAGGGTTATAGCGTCTATACCCTTTTTGCTGCAGAGAGTAACCAATAAAGATGCACTTCTCAGCTTTTGGATCCAACTTGGATCTCAGCTCATCTGGCACATGTACATAGGCAATGCAACCAAAAATTTTCAAATGAGAAATATCTGGTTTCCTACCAGTATACCTCTCCTCTGGAGTCATTCCATGTATTGCTGCAGTGGGAGTCCTGTTCATTATGTAGACTGCTGTAGCAACTGCTTCAGCCCAATAAAAATCTGGCAAGTCTTTTTCATTGAGCATGGCACGAGATACCTCTCCAATATGCCTGTTTTTCCTTTCTGCAATTCCATTTTGTTGTGGGGTATAACTGCATGAATATTGCTGCTTTATGCCATGCTCCTGCAAGAACTTTGCAAACTCATTTGAGAGGTACTCTCCCCCTCCATCTGACCTTAGGCATTTTATCTGCAAGCCTGTTTCTTTTTCAACCATAGCTTTAAGAGTTTTGAAATGCCCAAAAACTTCACTTTTCTTTTTCATAAAATACACCCAAACTTTTCTGCTATAGTCATCAATAAAACTGACAAAATAATGACAGCCTCCAAGAGATGCAGCTTTAGTTGTCCACACATCAGAGTGAATTAATTCCAATGGCTTCTCACTCTCTTGAACATGTCTAAGAAATGGTTTCCTTGCCTGTTTTCCAAACTGACAGGCTTCACATACCTTATGCATTTCTGCAACCTTGAATTTGGGCAATCCTGCAACAATATTTTGGGCCTGCATTGATTTAAGTGGCTGTACATTAACATGACCAATGCGTTTATGCCAGATATCAATATCTGCAACTACACCGGTCCCATGTGCAAACATTGCTGCACTCAATTCAGACATGTCTGCATCCAATGTAAACATTCTGCCCTTCTTCTTTCCTTTTGCTATCAAGCGACCTTTATTTTTCATATCCTCAACAAAGCATCCATGAGGATTAAATTTGACCTGCAAGCCCTGTTCAACCATTTGACCAACTGAAACCAGATTCTTGGTGATATTCGGGACATGAAATACATCGGACAGGTATTTCTTTTTCCCACCCTGCATAGACAAGGGAATTTTTTCAATCTGCACAATAGGATGTGCAGTATCATCACCAGTCTCCACAAATCCTGGTTTTTCCATTTTCCTTGCATCCTCCATCCATTCTGCATGACCTGTCATGTGGTTTGATGCACCTGAGTCAACATACCATACATCATTGCTTTCTTCTGCACTTGTCATAGAATTGTTCATGTGCTGCACCATGAACAAATGCTCATTTCTGTCATCACCTTGTCTACTAGAAGATGCATAATTCCCTTGTTGCAATTTTCCATTCATGATGTCATTCTGCTTTTTATAGCAGTCTTTAGCCATATGACCCATTTTACCACAGTAGTAGCATTCAACATTACTGTTTGCATTTTGGCCTCTTTGCCATCCACCACGACCTCTTTGGCTCCCCCTGCCTCTAGAGTTACCACGTCCTCCTCCATAGGACTGGTTTTCTTGAGTTTGCTGCATATTCTGATTTCTGCCACGGCCTCCAAATCGGCCTCCTCTACCTCTGCCTCTACCTCTTCCAGCATTTGAGTAGAAGACAGCTTCTTTTGAAGTTCCTCCTGAAGAAGATGCACCACCATTTCTCTGTTCCTCAGAAATTAGAAGAGCAATCAACTCCTCAAAATCAGGAAATCTTTCACGAACTGAAATGGATGTCCGAAACTGTGCATAATCCTTTCCTAGACCATTCAAGGTCACGAAAACTAAATCATCATCTTCCACTGGCGACCCAATGGAAGCAAGTGCATCTGCAATCTTCTTCACCTTCATGTGGTAGTCGTTGATGCTCATACTTTCTCTTTGCACATTATGCAACTCTTGCTTGAGCTGCATTTTCCTGGCTTGTGTATTTGTGCTATACATTTTTGACAAAGTATCCCATGCCTCCTTTGGCATACTTGCATCCTGAATATGCACAATCATAGAGTCTGAAATACTGATAGACAGCCAATACATAACTTTCCTGGCTCTCTCATGCCATGTTTTAAATGCCTGCATTTGTTGTTGATTGGGAACATCAGGAAGAACTGGTTCTTCTTCATTTCCTGCAACAAATTCCCAATATCCTTTTCCCATAAGGAAATTCGTCATTCTAAACTTCCATGCTTGGAAGTTGTTCTTGTCAAGCTTTTCAATGACAATCTGTGAAAGAGAATCAGACGCCATTACAGAATACTGCAAGAAATTCTGTCACTGCAAAAAACACAGCTTCACCCTCACAAGGGCAAATCTGCAAAACTGGCGAAAGTGGTATTTGACCACACAGTCACTTCCTAGTGACGATTTTGCATAAACAGGAACCAAGGATGATTCTGAAACTCCCAATGTCTCTGCGCACAAGCATACGATGCAATTTCTACAGTAACTTTTCACCGACCTGTAGAACAGTGGTCGCACAGCATAGAACTGAGCCTTTTCTTGAGTGCGTGCAGAAAACTTCCGTCTGCAAAACAGGCCCGAAAATGGCCTCAAATCAAAAAAACAAGGTCGCCAAGGGCTAAAGCCCTTACCCGCAGCATATACTGCCCTCTTGCTTCACCGCGAAGGGCGTCTCAACCTGAGACAATGCACTCCTGCAATTTCCGGCTGTGCTACCTGCAGAGATCTGCTCCCAAAACAGAAAATGAAAGCAACACTGCTCCTCTTACCAGAACACCGCGAGCTTGGCTTGCTTTCTTGAGCTCCTTACCACGAACAAGGCTCTGATACCATGTCAAGATTGTGGGAGAGAAGGAAGGAGTCTCGCTTGAAGCTTTCTTGCTTGCACAATGGGGGAAGACACACAAGGGTGGAGGCTGAAAACAGTTTTCCTCTTCTTAGTTGTGTAAGCCAAAAGAACTCAAGTACAAAGAAATAGAAGAACCCTATATATGGGTCTCAAACCAAACTCAACTAACTAAGGTGGCATACTAACTGAGCCACGAACTAGAGTAGATAAGGATAGCTATCATGTAGCTATTATTCATGGGCGGTGTACCAACCGCGTCTGCAACTGACAAGTCGGTGACATAAATATACAACGGTCACCCTGGCGTATCACAAGTGGAGCTCGATATCTCAACATGAAGTAAATCCCATTGCTTGATAGCCTTCTCATGAAATTGCGGTGGAAGGAAATTTTGCATGAACTTCTTCTTGAAATCTTCCCATGTAGCAGGACATTCTATACTCTTGCGGACTACAGTCCACCAAAGTGATGCTCTGTCTATCAGATGATTAGTAACACACTTGATTTTATCTTTTTCGGGATAAGTTTCCTCATGGAAATAGTCATCAAACTGGCTAATGAATGATAAAACAGTCTTTCCTTCTCTTATGCCATTGAAAGTGCGAAACTTGAAACTTCGTTTACTTATCTTGGATTCCTTGCGAATGGTTTGTGCTTCAAGAGTGGCGTCGATGGTACGGCGAATCAAATCTTCAGCTTGAGGTTCTTCTTTATCAGTGGACGCTCTTTGTAGCTTTGTCAATTGCGCTTGCAAAGCTTGCCTAGCTCTTCGCTCTTCTTCCAATTGTAGCATGATTAGATCCAGCTTTTGTTCCATGGTAGGCTTGGGTAGGTCGTCTTCAGCCATCGGATCATCCATATGTGGGGTAGTCATCCTGTAAAACTCAACAAACCTTTCTCACTCAAAATCAGTTAGCGGGATGAGCATAGCTCAAATTTGGGGTTACAAGGCTATGTATTTTGGGTATTTTCTTCTTCAATTTTCAGAAATTCTGCAATATTTCTGTCTCCGTTTGCTGAAAGTACTTCAAGGAACTTGTAGATAGGTAGAACAGCTTGCTGCGAACAACTTTCCAGTTCAGAGTTTTTGCATACGAACAAGTTTTCTATGAGTTTTAAGCACTAGTCAGTTCTGATTTAGTCTGACTTGCAGAGTTGCAAACTTAGCAGACTTGCAAAGTTGTTGACTTTCTGGACTTAGGCCGACTTGCAGAACTTGCAGAACTTGATTACCGTCGACTTACTGAACTTGACTTTGACAGCGCAGGACCTGGAGTTTGTGGACTTCCTTGTCCTGTGTGATTTGCAGAACTTAGCTTAATTTGACTTGGGTAATTAAGCTTAATAGCTTAATGGTGGACTAAACAGACCGTCGTTGATTTCGTGAGGGGGGGGGCCGTTTTTTGCGCCGAATTTTTCAGGATGAAGCCGTTTAGTCACGATTTTGAGGATTAGGCCTTCCTAAGCTTAAGATTAAGCTTTCTTATGATAATAAACTTGATTATAAAGAGAGCTTATCTCTGTAACTCCACGACTTGATGATGGAAGTGTATGAGTGGTCCTCCGCCTGCAGAGCTTGGTCCTTCGCGATCTGACAGTGGAAACAGGGGTTCTTGATCGCCAGAAGTCTACCTGTATCGACGGTTCGCGACGAGATTGACTGTAGAGCCCGTTTGTTCCTGGAGCTCTGCCTTCGCCCGAGATTGGTAGCGATTGGAAGCTCTTGATCTCTGCTCCGCTCTGATACCACTGGTGCGCAGATCGGTCACAGATAGCTCACGTGGTGAATCCCGGAAGGTCCCCAAGAACAAAGTACTCTACCTTTTTGCACAAAAACCCATGTAAAAGCATGCACGACAAGAGGCAAGAGACAAATTGGGTTCAATCTCCCCCATGCCTTGTGTGAGCGCTTCACAAAGCATGTATTTAATGTATATTTCCAATCTTCATGCTCAATAATAGCCCAATTACAAAAATATGACAAGCTTTTTTAGTTTTTGAGTTTGCTTTCTACAAAAATAGGAAAATAAAGCTAATGGACGGTGCCCATAGTGTCTGGCATGCCCAATCTCAATGTCCAAATAAAAATAACATATCCGGGCGCATAAACGCATACAAAATAATAATAAATAATCGATGTCTCAATAGACATAACAAAATATAGGCGTGGCGCCTATCAAAATCTAATCCAAGAGTCGAAAACCCGCTAGACTCCAATGCTTTCCTCCGCCACTGCTGCTATCTCTACACATCAACTGAAGCATTCACAATCGTTAGTAAAATAATACAATTAAACAGACAAAAGTGAATACCTAGCAGTCTTCAGCTACATAAATAAATCAACTGGTTAGAAATAAATCCTAACCTTAATTTATTACGAGTGCGCACTCTAAACTCATAAACGTTTATTAATTTAATATGCATTTTGCGGAATCACCCGCTATGGAATCACCCATGTACACACTAAATTAATGAAACGCCCGAAAAGGACAGGCGTCCCCATTAACTTCTCGCACAAAGAATCCTCTTTGTGTATGAGCCCCGGTCATCTAAGTTTACGGAATCCACCGTAAAACCTCACGGAATCCACCATGGAATATGCCTCCTGGCATCAAGCTGGGAGGAATGTCTCTCAGCTCATCGTAACTCCAAGCAAAGATGTCGCGGAATTCTTGAATCAAGGACACATAGTCCTCCCTTTCTACTGATCTGAGCATAAAACCTAATTTGATCGGCCACGAATCATTCGGTGTGCCAAGGTCCAACTCAATCACATCCGCGTCTCTTATCCTATCTTGTGGCTCTATCGGCTCATTTAGAGTTATCTGATAGATATCCTCTATAGTGGACCCCTCTTTAGATTTATCACTGGATGATGTCTCACTACCAAATGGATCGTCTGCTGTCTCTAATTCAGTAGAAGATAAAGGAGCTCTCTCACTCTGAGGAGACTCAGAGTAAGCATCGACTATTACTCGATTAGCACCTCTACCTAAAAACACTGGACCCCGACGGGTATATCAACTTGACAATCTGTTCGTAAGATCCAAGGCCTACCTAGCAAGACTCGATAGCTAGGACGTCCTGTAAATCTTATCACCCTAAAGTCCAAGAAGCATTCTACACTCGCAACTGTAACATGGACTCTAGTAACACAACCTTCTGGTTGTCTTAGACTATCATCAGCCATTCTAAGAAGGGTGGAGCTATCTTTTTGGATGCCTAGACCCAGCCTCTCCATCAACTCTGAACTCATGATATTGACAAAGGATCCAGTGTCTACAATAGCATGTGCCACCAATATTCCATCCACATAAGCGAGAACCCTAGGGCAATTCTTTTCAGCATGATCAAACCAATCTTCCCCTACTCGTGCTATGCCCAAAGGTTCTACAATATACCCAATACGCAAGATCTTCTTAAATTCCTTGCGTACTCCTGGAGATAATTTAATCAATTGCAAGAGGTTCACATCTGGTTTAACTTCGCAAAGAGAACTTGCTAAATCAAAGTCATGATAGGTAGCCAAAGGTCTCTTTTCTCACCAAACCATTCTCTCTTTTGGTCTTTGGACTGGTTTTGGTGCTTCTTTCTTGGCTCTTGCCTTCTTTCTTAGCACTTTCTCATCCTTCTTAGGGTCGCCTTTCTTGTCAGTGGGCCTTAGCGGTCCACCTTCCATGCTAGGATTCTAGACTTACGTCCCCTTATCCCCTTGTTTAGGGTTTCCCTCAACCAGTTTTGCATTATCTTTGTCAATCTCTTTAGCCTTTTGGCCTCTTGTCACGGCTCTTAAGTTAGAGGTTTTAGTATCATTGACTCGTACAACCTCAATAAGGCTGACTCCATTGCCTTGTGGTAACTCTTCTATAGTTGTTTTTCCCCTCTACAATATTTATCTTGGTGCATCATTTTGCTGCTGCAAGTTATTTCCTTGCGCTCTATGATTCACAGGGCCTGGCTGTTTACTCCCTTGTTGGAGAGAACTAATCTTACTCCAACAGGTAGCAGCTAAATGGCCCGACTTCCCACAAATGTCACATTTCACACTTGGACAGTTTCTGGGGAAGTGCTGCCCACCACACCACTTACAACTGAATCTTGAGGGTCCACCCTCTTCAGGGCGTCGGCTCCCTATCAGATTTTGCTGCTTCTTCAAGAAATTAACGTCGATAGCTATTTGTCGATATTATTCGGAAATCATGTCGATATAATGCTTCATCATATCCTTAACTTCACCAAGGACATTAGATGCACTCGACTCATAACCTCGATCGTCGACCCGTCATTCCATTGGCCTAACAATCTGATTTGGCATTGGTTGTTGACCCACAGGAACAACGTTAGAATTTGAAACTTGGCCTCCAACATTTGGTGGAGCCAACTGACTTGCCATAGGCATAGTCACACTGGGAGGAGCTGGCAGTAAAGGTACATTCTGAACCATACTTCCTCTCCCATTAGGGTTAGTCATAGGCATCCCTTGACTTCCATTCGTCAATGGTAGATTGCCTCCAGGTACTAAACCCCCATTAACATTTATTCGAGAGGAGTAGGCCGTTTGTAATCGTGCTTCTACTCCTTCTGCCCGCGTAATAGCGGTATCTATATCTGCCAAGGCCACACTGCTCAATTGTACTTGGATATTAAAGTCCAACCCATGCAAAAAGTATTGTAATTGGGCAGACGCGGCGGAATGGGAATATAAGTTTGTAACTTACGAAATACTTCTTTCTGCTTTTTGGCATAAGCTTTCACATTCTCATGAGGATCTTGGCATGTTACATTCAAGACCCGCAACCAATATTGGCCACCTCTTTCAGGGGCATATTCTCCTCGGAAAGCTGCATAAAATTGATCAATTGTGGTTATGGTTCCAGACTCTATGCTGTGATACCATACCGCAGTCCTTCCTTTATTGAAGAACATCATGAGATGTCCCTCATCTTGGATGCGATAATTGAACATCAATCTTTGGAACTGACAAATGTGAAATTCCACATCCTCTTCAGCTAACCCATTAAAAATTGGCAAGGGAACTTAAGGCTGGTAAATCTAGCATCCCTGCAGGAATTGCAATGGGTTGTGCCATGGTGACAATCGGATTAACAATAGGAGCTTGAACGGGTGAATTCACCCCCCCACTTGAAGTGCGTAGACTTGGTGGAGGAGAGGAAGAACTTACGCTTCCTCCTGCACCTAACGGACTATGTGGAGCAGTTGGGTTACTAAGACCACTGCCTCTTATACGTACCAGGCTACTCCTTTAAGGAGAATAACAACTGTGGGAGCTTTCACTCAACCGCCAAGACCATCAGACCGCTTATTGTTTCAAGCGTTCCAAGCCGAGCACTAATGGCTACCTCTCACACAACCGACGTGCAATGCCTACCTTACAGGTGTAGTGAGCTTACCTCCGTGCCGTTCGAGTTACCTCCTCTCCTGCGCACTCCGGTAGCTCCACGATCCAAGTGCAAGCTTCAAGAAAGCTCCATCCTCAAGCTCCATGCTCCAAGCTCCATTGCCGCAAGCAAGACAAGAGAAGAGAAGAGAAGAGAAGAAGAGAGGAGAAGATGGAGAGCTTCTCCTCCTCGGTCCCTCACCCTCACACACTCACTCCCTCACACTCTCACACTCCCTCTCTCAAGCACAAGCTCAAGCAAGCAAGAACAAGAAGAAGAAGAAGAAGAAGAGGAGAGCCACTTTTTGCCACACACAAGAATGAGCTTCTCATTCACTTTTCAACTTTATATACAAAACCCTAAATCCCTATCTCCTTTTTCCCTTTTTTACATGGCCGGCCGTAGCCTAGGCCCCTTTTTCCCATTGTCCTTCTATCTTCCTAGCTTCCTTTCCACCGCCCGTCTACATTTATAAATTGCACGGGTGAGAGCCTGGCACTCCTTGAATTAAACCATGATGCGCTTGCGCTCTTTTACAAAAGTTTTGACTTGCGCTTTTCCTTGTGCGCCTTTCTCCCTTATTTAGGACTCTTCTCCTTGTGCATCTTTGTCTTCCGTTTCTCTTTGCCTTGGCCTTTGTCTTTGTCTTCTACTTTAGCTTTTCCAGATTTTCCACCTTCGTTCGTTTGAGGGTTAACATTACCCCCCTCCTAGACGAGTGCTAGTCCCATGGCACTCACCATCGTAGGTAGCAGGCTTGAGCATGCACCGAAGATGTGGGTGACAAGGACGCCTGTGGTTTCCGTGGAGGAGTGTTGGTGGTGGTGTGAAAGAAGGTCCTGGGGGCCGATTGGTGGCCAAGGTGGCTGGTGGAAGGGTTGTTGAAGTTGGTGGTAGGGCTGTTCTGTGTTGGGGATTGCATTGATAGCCAGCACAAGTGTAGCTTTGTTGGGGATTCTGTACATGCTGATTCTTGGCAGGCTTAGAGGGTGATAAGGATAGGAATTCAGAGTTGAGTGTTGATGAAGAGCAAATGACACCGTCGTTGGAGTCTTCAATATCTGCAATTGAAAACCTCTCATGTGGTCTCTTCCTAAGGGGTAGTGCTAGTCTTTTTATCGTGCACAAGACATATTTTGATTAGTTTGGGAGACAGGTCGAACTCTAAGCAAGCTGAGAGTATTATCCTGCACTTGAGGACCCAAACTGTGTATATACTTCTGTGCATATATTATGTGAGTGCTCATGCATACTTAGATATTATGTAGTTAGAAGACCGCGGGCTAGTTTCTCGTAACACTGTGTTGATGAAGCAAAGATGTCCATGTTGAGGAGAAGTACACATGAAGGTATATGAGACATCCTTTGCATTGTGACTGCACGACGTAGCATAATTGAATACACGGACACCACACTTTCAGTTAGCTGGAAGTTATTGGACTTGCTTGATGAGGACGGTGTACATTTCATGGCAAATCGTGCGGTGCTTACCACAATTGATTGCAATGGTATTAAGGCAAAGTGGAAGAGGAAATTGTGCAAGTGGGTCAGGGTGACAGGTCTAACCATAGGCGAGACAAGCTCCCTAAGTATGTCCTACCCTTGATGTGCCCTGAACAATTGTGGGTGATGCTAAAGGGCTAGGGGACTAGGGACGGAGTCAGTCGATCAAGGTCACTGGACGTACCTAATTTGAGGACCCCTAGGTGCTGTGCTTGTGATTGTGGGTGCTTCTTTTCGTTCATTTCTTTTCTTTGTTTTTCTTTTTCTCTTTTTTTTTTTTGCCTTGCCTGAGTACAACCATTGCAATATGTTGAGCCAGCCTTTCAGTGGGTTGGAAAAGTCAAGCTTCGAAGGCTCAAGAAATGGATATTACAGTGATGATTGAGCCCTAGCCTCGTTTGTTAGAGAAGCAGTTGTTGAGATGGGGAGATATACTTGAGATTTTGCAAACCTCCTTGCGACACACGCAATGTTGGTACAATTGAGGTAACGACTGCCATGAGCCAACTATAGAGCTTGACCCAGAAAGGGAGCATGGCCCATGAAGGTGCATTGGGCCATGCGATGTGGGTGGGCGGCAAGGGTGATTTTTGCTTTCGGCAGCGTGGCTTTGTCGCGGCTCTTTGTGGGGTCAATGGTCTTGCGGTGATCGAGCATTGAACACTTTCGCACAAGGACCTGTATTATCCTGCATCCACTTGTCACTTCTGAGAGTATATGCTCGCTTGTGTTAAGTGCATCGAACAAATGCAATCATGATAAGACATAACTTTTCAGAATTCTATGATGTCTACTGGGATGCCTAGTTCATTGCTTGTTAAGGTCGCATACATTAACGAGAAGTAACGGGAATGTGTACAAGTGGGGATCTTGCCCCTTTACTTATCAAAAAACAAAATGTTCTGGCATGCTGACCTGTCAAGCTACTTGCACATCATAGGGAATTAGTCGATAGATACGAGGCGGGGTGAGTCCGTTGGCTAGGCGACCGAAGCGGTGCTGGTGCGGGGCTCCTGTGAGGGTGGACAGGAAACATGTCAGTCGGGACATGAATGGTGTAGTCCTGGGCCGCCACCATTTCCAGAATATCTTTAAACAATTCATTAAATTCTGCCCTATCCCTAGCCGCCCTGTCACTTTTCGAGCACCTGATGCCCGAGCGTGCATTGGAGGTTTGTACAACTGCTGTTGCCACATTTTGTGTGCCTCCCTGAGCATCCGCTCCCCTGGCCCGCGGATTCTTCGGCCTTCGTCCGGGGCGGTGTTGCTTAGGGCCGCGTTTCTTGGCGTACCTTTTAAGAGTGCGTACGTAGCGTACTGGCGGAGGGGCATGTGCTGCATGTTCCCGTCGGCTGCGGAGAGCGTCCTTGCAAGCTAGCTGCCCTTGGTTCTCCATGTTTTTCTCACAGGGGGCCTATAAGATGCGAATCAAGGATTAGGATTTGTCACATGGTAAGACCATTCATATGTAAGGGATTATAGTGTAGGTTATCAAGCGCATAGGACGAGAAGGGGAGGGGTAGGGCATGCTGTGTTGTTGTAGAGGGATGGCCCCCGTGATGTATATTTAGCCTCCTACCATTAGCAGATCTTGGTTCACGTCGAGTTACGTCGGCTGGAGGTCATGGATTTAGGCAGGGCTCCTCCTCAGAAGGATAGACCGGAAAGGGAAGAAGGTGTATAGAAAAGGAGCTACACCCTGTCTACACCATCAGAGTTGTTGGTCAAGGCTTCCTATGGCGGTAATGTGGGTTGCATGCCCTTCACTTGGAGGTGGGGATGGTCACACGGCTTTTACATGCGTGATGAGAGGAGGACTTGAGGAGCTTAGCCTGTCAGACCCAACTCTTCTCCCTGTGCTTGACTATCATTGCTTGTGTGTGTTGACGTTGTTTATACTCGGTGACACAAAAATCAATGTTTATTATATACATATTTATGAATCCATGTCACTTCACGAGGATAAGAACCAATTGTAGAACTCGGGGTTGTACTGGAGCGTGGCACACGCATCCAGCACTCGTGGCAGCTTACTTAGTACCGATAGATATTTTGCCACATCGAGCAGCATGGACCCTTGTCCGAGTCTACTAGCAACATGTAATTCCTCCTCAGTGAGAACCTTATCAAACAGAGAGTTCTCTTGGCTAGTTTCAGCTAAGTCTGTACCCCAAATGGCAGTTAGCACTCGAAAGGAAGTTGGTGCCACATAGGTTGGGTCTCTTTGAGACCACCATTTGGCCAATCGCTCCTTTGAGACTATTATGATCTGGGCTCCTATTTTAGCCATTGCAACGCGGTTTTCACACCAACGCTGTTTGAATTGACTTCGGCCCTCTGATAGTCGCTTTAGTTGCTCTATGTCTAAGAGATTTGGTTGACAGAGCACATAATTGAATGTGACAGTTAAGCGCAGTTCATCAGCTTCCTCGTTAGAGATGAGTTGCATACGTTCATACATGAGCCTGTTATGGTGCTCGTCAAGATGTCCTCACAGATGTCTATGAAATGGGCCGGCACTGGCTATAGCACTAGCCGGACCTCATGCTCATGACACACAAACACCCTCACGGTGTCGAAGGGTTTCGAAAACAAAGTCGCAACCACAGAGGTTCTTATGAAATTCCAAGATAGAAGATTAAACAAGTGAGATCAGGCTATGCCATAGTAAACTCCAGACTCTTCATATTGAATGCAAAGATTGCTGATTTAACATGCATATGTTCAATAAACTTGCTGTTCACAGCCTAAAGAGCTATAGAATTCAGACACCACCGGTTCCACTAATCAAAGACCAGTTTCTGATCAGCAATTATTAAACCCTGCGCGAGTTTAATATACTCTATGGCAATGCTTTATTGCTGGATTCTATAACTCTGCAGAAGGTTAAGTTTGTCTCTAACAAGCTCTCTAACACCAAAAGATACATATGAGATTTCCAGCAAGGGTTGTCACTGACATGCTTCACTCGTGTTAAACTCTTCACTGTTTTACAAAGAGCATAATACTTCAAAATCTAATTCTTTGTAATCATTGAGAAGTGATTCAATGTCCTCAACCTGTAAATCTCCAACTTTAGCATATAGAAAAGGGATGTCACTTGCAAGATGATCTGCTTTATTGGCTTCTAGAATATCACTAGATCCATCAATCTACAACTCTTCCAATCTGTTAACAATGGTGATACTTCTTGGGTGTGGTGAACCTCTTTTAAAGCATCCAGTCTGACAGAATTCTTCACCCTCAGAGCTTGTGTAAAGAACAGTCTTCAAAGTTTCATCTTTCAGCACTGCTTAAACAGTTCATCGAATTGTTGTAACACCAACTTAAGGCTTCTTCAATGTAAACATCCGGAGTTCCTCCACAGCTTTCTAAAATTGATCCAGCACAGCACGAATGCATTCTGTTTCATCCAAACTTCCCGAGGTTAAAGCTCCCTACATTTCTTGGGCTGCAACATGCACATTTGCGGGATCATCTTGCTGTGTATTGGCCAGGCAAATGGTTGGTGGCGGGACAACCTGACCTTCTTCCATTAAGGTAGCTGTTATGTGCAAAACGATGATGTGGCAGAGGCTCTGTCCTATTTAGTGAAACCTAAACCATCTATGATTCTTCAGGACGAGGCATCTAGTCCATGTGTGAATCCGTTGTATATCAAGAAAATTTCGAAAAAGCTTTGTCGTGCCCTGATTGGTTGGGCCAGGGATGCAACGGAGATGGAAGAATCCACAGAGAGAGAACTATATGAATCAGATGGAATTTTGGCATGTCCCTCCTCTCTTCATGCTTTGTAGTCTTCTAATTTTTCTTTATCTAAGCAACGTCCTTGTTTCATGGTGCAGGTAGCCTCATCTTTGTCATCAGCTTCCGCGTCGCTTCGATCCTGACCTTCCTTTGTTTTCTTTGCGGCCTCGGATCACTCCTACTTCTCATTACCCTGCATTATGATCGGATTTTGGAGATAGTGTGACAGCGGCATCTGCATTCTTCTCCTCACGATCAGCTTTGTCGAACTCCGATCAGCTTTGACGAAAAATTACACTTGGTCTTTACCAACTTCATCTTCTGTGGCTTTATCGACTTCATCTTCTGCAGCTTAACGTTACTTTACGGCATCGTCTTTAGCTTTGTTGCAGCGTACTCTTCTCCTAAGTTGTCTTAGACACGAACACCAAGCTCCATGTTATCCTTCTTATCTTTTTTTTTTTGTAATAGACAGGTCCTCGTCCGAGATAGAAGCAGGTTGATCCGTCGTTTCTTCATATTATTATTACTCTTTAACAGTCACTGAACATCCTTCTGCTCGTCGTCTTCACTCTGGCTTGGCCTGCCAAGCTTGCCGAAGCTCCCCCCCCCAATGCTCTGTTCCCCTTCCTCTTTATCCAACAGTTTGTCTCTTGTAAGCTGACGCAGCCTTCTCACAGTCGCTGTGTCTCCTCGGCAACAATCAATGCTTTTCGCATACCAAAGCCAGTGCTGTCTCCGCTTGAGCCTGAATATCTTCAAGTATGGATCCCCTGTTTTCTGTGTTCCATTCCTATTTTCCCAGATTAGCGTAATTTCCCCTTCTTTTTCTGTCCCATACGCCTCCTTTTCCCTCCCTCTTTAGCTCTTTTGAAAATCCCCTCTTTAGCCTCCTTCATTCGTGTTTTCTTTTCCCCTTTTGTTTCACCTCAAATTAGCTTCCCTCCAGAATCAGAAAAGCACCAAGGCAAAGTAGCCCCAAAGTAGCCACAGGCTGTAATGCCAAAGAACCTCTATCGAAAGTGTTCCCACTCGGAAGAAAAGCACAATTTCAACATCACATGTGTGTGTAAGCATATTGAATACATGCCAAAGGTTAGCTTTAAAAGTTTACAAACTTTTCTGTTCTGTAAAGTCCACTCAGCTGAGTACACGAGCAATAGTGCTAATGGATTTTGGCAAGCTGTGGTTCCATGATCAAGGACAACACATGAGCCTCATGTTCATTTGAAAATTCACTGGTCTTCTTAAACTCCCTTGTTGATACCATTTGCATCTTCAGCATAAGCAAACAACTTGTGAAGCTTAAAACCATACTCATTGCAGATCTAGAACCCATTCTCCTTCTAATTTGTTTATTCCAAATATCAGATTCAATCCCAAACAGCGCTTGTCTCTTCTGTAAAATTGAACATGAACCAACTGAAAGAAAAATGTTCAAGCAAAGCAAAGCACAACGTCTACGTCAAAGTATGTACAAAGTAACAAATCTCATGCACAACTTTTGGGTGGTTTTCCCACCTCGAATGCGCAGCAATACGACATCCAACCCCTCTAATCCTGCGCATCCTCCGGATGGGCCAACTACCCATGATCATTATCATCAAGATCCACAAACAGATCAATCTCTTCGTTATGCATTTCCGGTAGATCAACAAGATTATCTATCATATCATCTGTCTCTTCCATTGGAGTTTCTTCTCGTTGCTCTTCTCTTGCAAATTCTTCCAATGCATAATCTTCATCATCCCTTTTCTTGAAAATCTTGATTCTTTTTCCAGCAATAGGCACTCTAAGCACTGTTCCATCCAATTCTGTCAGCTCATATGTTGCATTATCAAAGACATGTCTGACTATGTATGGCCCAAACCATCTTTTCACCATCTTCCGAAGTGCAGTATGCTGATTTTCAAGGCTGCTATCAAAGACCAATACCCAATCTCCCTCTTCTATTGCTCTAGGCCGCAAGCGATGCCTGCTGTCAAACCTGTCCTTATTCCTTAGTCTAGCAACCTTCAACCTGTCAATAGCTAGCTGAATATCCTCAGGTCTCCTCTCCAACTGTCCAATCCGAAGAGCTAAGAGCTCCTCTCTCGTCAAATCCTCCTGCCAAGGTAAAACTGACCAAGTCAAAGCACAAGTCTCAATCGGCATAACAGGTTTCCGACCATACATCAACTCTGCAGGCATATATCCTGTGGTAACACTATGAGTCGTACGATCAGCCCATAAAGCAAATGGTAGAGGTCTTGGCCATTCTCCAATCCGTCCTCTGCATGCTTTGGCTAATGCTTTCACTATCGGCGGATGCCCTCTTTCACTCTTTCCGTTTCCCTTTGGATTGTATGCTGTTGTTAGAGCCAATTTGATTCCTAGCTGAGAGAAAAACTCCCTAGCTTCATCTGCATCCAATTCACCACGATCCGCAGTGATCTTACCCACACAACCATACCTGCAGAAAATTTCCTCTAATAAGAACTTACACATTGCACTAGTGGTCTTCGTTCTCAAAGATCTGCCCTCAACATGATTGGTAAGATCCTCTCTAGCCAAAACAATGTATCTCATCTGCCATAGACCCATAGGCATGGTAACCAAATCAACTACCCACTTATAATGAATGCATAGCGGATAGGTCGGATGAAGCTCATCTCAATGACGCACTACTGAATACATCTGGCAGTCTCTGCAAGTCTCAACAAAGTGAGAAACATCTCTATACATGCCTTTCCACCAATATTTCTCCTTGATTTTCTCATAAGTAGCCCATACTCCTCTATGACCAGCCCAAGGACTCTCATGAAACTCCCTCATCACCTGTAACTGTGTCTCTCTATCGCAGACAACCCGCAAAGGCAATCTGCCTCTTTTCTTCGTATGCTTCCAAAGAAATCCGTCCTTGAGAAAATAGCCATAAGCTTTCCTTCTGATCTTCTTGAACTCTTCATCTGTCCATTCATCTCTTTTGCTTAGTGTACTAAGGTACCTGCCAATCTGCAACCAATCTCCAACATAGAGTTCTTCTGTGAAAGCCACAATATCATAGACATGAAAAACATGATCAACCATAATGGCTGAAATTTCTGCATCATCCTCTTCTGCAAGTAGAGTCTCCTCATCATCATATCTGGCTCTAGACAACATATCTGCCACTGGATTATCCTTCCCGGCTATGTCTTTAAATTCCGGATTTAATGACTTGATGTATGCAATCCATCTCAACATGGCTATATCCGGAGTAGAGCAACTCGTGATCATACCAATCAATGGCAAGCAATCTGTCTCTACCACAACTGAAGCTCCAATAAAGTACTCCTTGTCACATTTGAGAGCCGTGACAATCCCCAATAACTCCCTCTTGATTTGCGGATATCTCCTCTGTCTCTCGTTTAGGACTTTCGCCCCAAACCGAATAGCATACCTATTTCCATCTGCATCATCTTGACCCACAGCCCAACCTATGCCAATTGGACTAGTGTCAACTGTCAATACAATAGGCCTATCACAATTATAATCCGCTTTTCTGATTGTAGGAGCATTCTGCAATAACTTCTTCAATTTCCGCATGGCTCTAGTGTGGCTCTCATCCCAATAAAATTTCTGTCCCTTTCGAAGCAGCTGATACAAACAATCTGCTATGTGTGCAAAATGAGGTATCCAAATCATATAAAACACACAAGCACCAATGAATCTCCGTACCTCCGAAGTAGTAGAACAATACTCTGCAATCTTGCCTATAGCATTCACCTTATCAGGTGAAGGTTTCCTGCCATAATATCCACACATATGTCCAACAATGACAACCTCATTCGCTCCAAAAACAGATTTTTGCCCTGAAAGTGTCAAGTTCACTTCTTCTAACCTGGCCAAAATCTTCTCACATGCTGAAATATGATCAGCCACAAAGTATCTGCATCCCTGCTCATTTAGGCTCTCATTCTTCTCTTCTTCTGCACACCCCTTAATGGGCACATCATCCAAGAAAGGCATCATAAGCTGAGGTATGTAATCACGAAGGACCTTATGCATGGCATTCATCATATCCGCAACAGAATTAGTGGCACCTTGAGGCAAGGTACACATCCTGACAAGCCCAATAGGAGTTCTCATGGTGGTTATGTCCCTGCTTTCCAAAGCCAGCTGAAACTGATCATATCCTGAATACAAATCACCCAAAGAATAGATGGCACGTCCAGCAAATGCCTTTGCAAACTCATCCACAACTGGACCTATACCAACATTCCTGATAGTAACTCTGTTCACTAGCTGCATGTCCTGAATAAATCGGAGAGTACCATTCTTCTTTGGAACTGTAAACCACCTGTTTGAGTATGGTGCAGATGAAGGCTCAAGGATACCCATCCTGATTTTCTCATTCAATAAATCAATCAGCTTTTGCAAGTGTGCTTTAGGCACTGGAATAGGTCGGAGATTCCATGGGATATGAGGAATAGTAAAAATGACCATAGGAGCAACAATATCTGGATTCACACATCCAATCTCATGTGGGAAAAAAGCAAATCCCCTTTCATGACGCTCAAGCATATCCAGAAAGCATTGCTTCTCTATGGGTAACAAGAAATCACCATTTCCAATTTTCAATTCAGCAAGAGTCTCTACTGAAAACTTATGACCAATATGCTCCGGATTCCTCAAAATTTGCTGTTTAGCAGCCCTCTCTATTTGCTGATCACTGTCACGTGGAAGCGGTACAGCAACCGGCTTCACCTTCTTATCCACAGTTTTGTATTTCGTGTCAACCCTGGCTTCATTATGCTCTTCTGCATTACATAAACCTTGCTGTAAATCAGCAATTCTGCACTCCAATGGCTGAATATTCTCAGCCCTCTGCTCTATGGACTGCATAGAAATAGCCCCAAACTCTGAATGCTGAAATATTTCAGCAGTAAACTCTGTTGGCTGAAAATTTTCAGCCCTTTGTCTCTCTGAAAGCTGATCATAACCAGCTGGAAACTCTGTTTGCTGAATTTCTTCAGCACTCAACACTCTTTGCTGAGTTACCTCAGCCTCTGACTCAATCTGTGACATAAAATCTGCAATTTCATGAAACATGTCCAGGGACTGCACTAATACATTACTGTGACAATTCTGCATATCAGTTTTCAGCATATCTCCCATCTCTGTCATCGTACCTGCACAAATCACACTGTCATACATCCCATCTATGTGCTCATCATCCTCCAAAATTCCTGCATTTTTCAAATTTTTCTCCTTCCTGCATATATACTGCCTGGCAGCTCTAGGCAATCTAGAAGTCTTCTGATAACTCATCGAACTGTTTGCTGAAATCCCAACAAAACCGGAGGAGAAAACACTGCTGCCAGGAGGCGAGAACTCCAATCTCCTCTCCTCTGTACCACCGTCGTCTCGCGAAACGGCGGTACCTAATGAAAACCCGAATCCCTCACAGTGGGCAAAGGTGCATCTCTGAGAGTATCTCTGTTTCTAACATGGTTCACACATACAGTCATAAACTGAACTGCTCTCATACCATCTTTACTACGAATCCGTGCATAAGCAGATCCATCATCCATGACCTTTGTTTCCATGCGCATCTCTGTAATGAATGGCTGACCAAGAATTATGGGATAAGAGCATGAATCCTGCACAAAGAAATGAAAATCCTCCTCTACATCACCAAAAGAAACCCTGACACTAGGACAAGCAGCATATAAATCACCTGCAGTGTTATTGGCGGCTCTCATACGCCACCCATGCTCTACATCCATAGGCCATCTGCTACTCTCATAAACTCCACGAACTATGAGATTAATCTCTGAACCATGATCAACCAATGCAACATAAGGCACTTGTTTCTCTCCAACCTTTACCATCGTCTCTGTAGTTGCCCTAGCCCAATGGCTCCGCGAAAAGTGACTACGCGGTATCATGACAGGCTCATCAATTTCAGCATAATGCATAGGCTGAACCCTCTTCTCTACCTGCGGAAAAACAGAAGCATTATCAACCATAACCTCATCCTCATCCTCATCCAACTCCCCAATCAAAACTCCCTGTGTATCAGTGGTAGCCAATGCATGTCTTTTCCTCTTCAGGACCTCCTGAAACTGATCCTGAAACTCTCTTTTTGAGATGCCCAAAATCTCAGAAATAGTGAAAGTCACCTCACTGCCAAGTATCTTATCATTAAAGATTTTCTTCATGCCTGTAGATGTTTCAATATCGGACATCAATCTGAATCCTGGCTGCTTTCTCTCTCTAGGCTCTTGCCTCTTTTCTCTCTTTTGAGCATCCTCCATCTGTCGATCTGGCCCTGGTCTTGAAGACGGTCCTGCAGTAGGTGGAGAAACAAACTCACCCCCTCTAGTCTTCTTAGCTGCACTTGGATTTTCTTCATCCCTCTTACGCTTCTCCTCAACAAATACATCTGCACCATGAGATTTAGCCAAATAAGCATAAATAGAATACCTGTCAACAGGCGAGTCCCAACCTGTCTCTGATCTGATGCTAGAGCCTGCACTAGTCAAAACAGTTTGCTGAATTTTCCCCTTGTTTGCAGTCTCCATAGCATAAGTCCATAGCGCGGACTGAGTCTCTGATCCCTTCTCAATCTGTACTCCATATGCAGAAGCATCACCTCTAGCTGTCACATAAGAAGTACGCGCAGCCATGTCCTCCACTAACTTCTTCATTCCACCTTTACCAAAGTTGGTAGCAAGTGGAGCTCCTGTCTCAGTCAACCAAATCTTACCATCTTGCCCCCAATATACCAAATTCTGCCTCCTTGCATCCTGGAAAGAGTCACAATCCCTGCAATGCTGATGCTCCGTACTATCACACCAAATACATCTCCGATCTCTCCTAGGTGCACTAGGAGCACTCCTAGGTGCAGTAGGAGCACTAGAAGAAGTAGTAGGCACAATTGAAGCAAACTGCTCCTTCAACTTTCCCACTAACTCCGCTTTGACTGACTCAAGTGTCAAATCTGTGATGCCTTTGATTATGTCATCAAGAGAGGTAGGCACCGATGGAGTGGATGGTTTTGGAGCAGAAGGTGTAGGCATCGGTCGTGGAACAGGAGGAATAGGTGGAGTAGAAACAGTAGGCACAGGCATAGGCCAAGAAACTGGCTGAGGAGGAAAAGAAATAACAGGGATAGAAGTAGGCATAGGAGCAGATGATGGTGTAGGTGTCATGGAACCATTCTGTAGGCGAGTCTTCCATATCCTCCTCTTGGTCAAAGTCGAGACTGCATCCTAAGCATCCTGCCAATCAGTTTTAAGACCCATAGGCTTTGTGCGATCTTCAAGAAGCTCACCCAATTCTTCTTGAAGAGCAGGATCTGCAACTTGCAAGAAAAGCTCAACTTTTTCAACATCCAATGCTCTTTGTTCAATGGCATCAAGCTGACTATACCTCTCTTCGAATTCTCAAATCAACTCCGAAGCAGCGAGACCTTTGTTTGGCATGTAGACCCACTCTCGGAATGACTGTCGAGTAGCCATACCAAAGTCCTCAAGGAAGTATTCTTCTTTCAAGGCCTTCTTAAAATCTTGCCAATGTGTATTTCGAATAAAAAGATCAGTCACTTTTGTCCTCAAAGCAGGTGTGACAAGACGAAGGAAGTACTTACTCATAAGTCCAGCAGGAACTCCAAAAAACCCCATCTTGATCTCATATGTCTTCAAATATGCTGAAACATTACGCCCGTCAAATAGCTTCTTCTCACTCTCAACTGCTTCAATAGCCTTAGTCGCGTTGTTTGCATTCTCCTGCTCCGAATAGAGTTGCCTTTGCTGAGACAACTGCTGTTGATGTAATTGTTGTTGTTGCTGCATATACAATTGTGTTTGTTGATTTTGGAGCTGCATATACATGGACATATTCTGCAAAATCTGTTTTAGATCCTCCGTTGAAGTACTTGACGCAGCAGTCATTGATGGAGCTGAAGTAGACGCAGCTGGAGTTGTAGAAGAAGCTCAAATAGAGGCTGAAGTATCTCCCATCCTGAAATTTCTGCGACGCTTTCACGTCGGGTTCACCAAAGATGTCGAAGGGTTTCGAAAACAAAGTCGCAACCACAGAGGTTCTTATGAAATTCCAAGATAGAAGATTAAACAAGTGAGATCAGGCTATGCCATAGTAAACTCCAGACTCTTCATATTGAATGCAAAGATTGCTGATTTAACATGCATATGTTCAATAAACTTGCTGTTCACAGCCTAAAGAGCTATAGAATTCAGACACCACCGGTTCCACTAATCAAAGACCAGTTTCTGATCAGCAATTATTAAACCCTGCGCGAGTTTAATATACTCTATGGCAATGCTTTATTGTTGGATTCTATAACTCTGCAGAAGGTTAAGTTTGTCTCTAACAAGCTCTTTAACACCAAAAGATACATATAAGATTTCCAGCAAGGGCTGTCACTGACATGCTTCACTCGTGTTAAACTCTTCATTGTTTTACAAAGAGCATAATACTTCAAAATCTAATTCTTTGTAATCATTGAGAAGTGATTCAATGTCCTCAACCTGTAAATCTCCAACTTTAGCATATAGAAAAGGGATGTCACTTGCAAGATGATCTGCTTTATTGGCTTCTAGAATATCACTAGATCCATCAATCTACAACTCTTCCAATCTGTTAACAATGGTGATACTTCTTGGGTGTGGTGAACCTCTTTTAAAGCATCCAGTCTGACAGAATTCTTCACCCTCAGAGCTTGTGTAAAGAACAGTCTTCAAAGTTTCATCTTTCAGCACTGCTTAAACAGTTCATCGAATTGTTGTAACACCAACTTAAGGCTTCTTCAATGTAAACATCCGGAGGTCCTCCACAGCTTTCTGAAATTGATCCAGCACAGCACGAATGCATTCTGTTTCATCCAAACTTCCCGAGGTTAAAGCTCCCTACATTTCCTGGGCTGCAACATGCACATTTGCGGGATCATCTTGCTGTGTATTGGCCAGGCAAATGGTTGGTGGCGGGACAACCTGACCTTCTTCCATTAAGGTAGCTGTTATGTGCAAAACGATGATGTGGCGGAGGCTCTGTCCTATTTAGTGAAACCTAAACCATCTATGATTCTTCAGGACGAGGCATTTAGTCCATGTGTGAATCCGTTGTATATCAAGAAAATTTCGGAAAAGCTTTGTCGTGCCCTGATTGGTTGGGCCAGGGATGCAACGGAGATGGAAGAATCCACAGAGAGAGAACTATATGAATCAGATGGAATTTTGGCATGTCCCTCCTCCCTTCATGCTTTGTAGTCTTCTAATTTTTCTTTATCTCAGCAACGTCCTTGTTTCATGGTGCAGGTAGCCTCATCTTTGTCATCAGCTTCCGCGTCGCTTCGATCCTGACCTTCCTTTGTTTTCTTTGCGGCCTCGGATCACTCCTACTTCTCATTACCCTGCATTATGATCGGATTTTGGAGATAGCGTGACAGCGGCATCTGCATTCTTCTCCTCACGATCAGCTTTGTCGAACTCCGATCAGCTTTGACGAAAAATTACACTTGGTCTTTACCAACTTCATCTTCTGTGGCTTTATCGACTTCATCTTCTGCAGCTTAACGTTACTTTACGGCATCGTCTTTAGCTTTGTTGCAGCGTACTCTTCTCCTCAGTTGTCTCAGACACGAACACCAAGCTCCATGTTATCCTTCTTATCTTTTTTTTTTGTAATAGACAGGTCCTCGTCCGAGATAGAAGCAGGTTGATCCGTCGTTTCTTCATATTATTATTGCTCTTTAACAGTCACTGAACATCCTTCTGCTCGTCGTCTTCACTCTGGCTTGGCCTGCCAAGCTTGCCGAAGTTTCCCCCCCCAATGCTCTGTTCCCCTTCCTCTTTATCCAACAGTTTGTCTCTTGTAAGCTGACGCAGCCTTCTCACAGTCGCTGTGTCTCCCCGGCAACAATCAATGCTTTTCGCATACCAAAGCCAGTGATGTCTCCGCTTGAGCCTAAATATCTTCAAGTATCCGCTTGAGCCTAAATATCTTCAAGTATGGATCCCCTGTTTTCTGTGTTCCATTCCTATTTTCCCAGATTAGCGTAATTTCCCCTTCTTTTTCTGTCCCATACGCCTCCTTTTCCCTCCCTCTTTAGCTCTTTTGAAAATCCCCTCTTTAGCCTCCTTCATTCGTGTTTTCTTTTTCCCTTTTGTTTCACCTCAAATTAGCTTCCCTTCAGAATCAGAAAAGCACCAAGGCAAAGTAGCCCCAAAGTAGCCACGGGTTGTAATGCTAAAGAACCTCAATCGAAAGTGTTCCCACTCGGAAGAAAAGCACAATTTCAGCATCACATGTGTGTGTAAGCATATTGAATACATGCCAAAGGTTAGCTTTAAAAGTTTACAAACTTTTCTGTTCTGTAAAGTCCACTCAGCTAAGTACACGGGCAATAGTGCTAATGGATTTTGGCAAGCTGTGGTTCCATGATCAAGGACAACACATGAGCCTCATGTTCATCTGAAAATTCACTGGTCTTCTTAAACTCCCTTGTTGATACCATTTGCATCTTCAGCATAAGCAAACAACTTGTGAAGCTTAAAACCATACTCATTGCAGATCTAGAACCCATTCTCCTTCTAATTTGTTTATTCCAAATATCAGATTCAATCCCAAACAGCGCTTGTCTCTTCTGTAAAATTGAACATGAACCAACTGAAAGAAAAATGTTCAAGCAAAGCAAAGCACAACGTCTACGTCAAAGTATGTACAAAGTAACAAATCTCATGCACAACTTTTGGGTGGTTTTCACACCTCGAATGCGCAGCAATATGACAACGGCCTCGCGGACCAGGAGCATCAATCTAATGATAAAGGACAAACTGCCCTAAAGCTTAATTCATGCGTTTATGGTTTATAGTCCAATGTTTTCCTAAAACTCCTCAAAGGGAGACCCCAAAGTACATAAGCATAACGCCTCGTCACACACACATAGGAGGCACTCCACCGACTAATAGTCGTAGCCCCACTGCAGCTCTCCTACATCGCAGGGATTGGCCCTTTGATGCACTGCTAAACATATAACACAAACGAGCACAAACTCCTCTCTTTTATATTTCTCGTATTTCCAAAAGATATACCATGCGTCCTCACTTCACAGTCCCTTAGGAAACCGACCCTCTATCCTACAGCAAGGGATAACCTCTCACTCTCAATCGTGGGTCAAAGTCCTAAGAAAACAATTGCTATGCAGTCCAAGAGATTTCCTTTGATACCATGAACTATACATAGTGCACAATGTGAATGGTTTAGTGCACAAACATAAGAAAATCAGCATTGTAAATCGTGTGAAACCAATCTTTCCATGATTTCCATGCTAACGTTTGTGTATTGAAAAGGAGGAGAGACACCAAGCCTTACGCTCATGCTACCTTTTTCTTTATTTTAAAACAACATCCTATAGCCATGATGCAGCACATAAATCAAATTTAAAATCAACTTTGACGCTCAAATTCCCCTCTCACCCTACCATTTAATGTTTTGCATTCGTTGATAGGTGTAAGAGTCATTTTATGTGTATTTCTTTATAGAAAAAGCGATAAATATGGACAGAAACATAGAAATGAGGGTAAACCGATGCCAACCTCATGCTCTACCTTCATTATACATTGCACAAACATAGATATAATTTTTGCTAATTTTCCTCAGCCCGTTTTCCATTTTTTCCTAAATTTAAACCCATTTTTTCCATTTTTTGATATTTTTTTCTATTTTCTTTTAATAAATAATGACTGAAAATGAGAGTTGATCGTGGGCTGTGGCCCTTAGGTTCATTGATAGCAAAAAATCAGATTTAGTTGGTGTAACATATCATATTTCTCATTTATATAACAAAACCTCCGATTTTACCCTTAAAACGCGTGTTTCTCATGTATTTTGACATTAATTCCGGCCATGTAGCCTTATATTTTCCGATTTTCAGGTTGCAAACAATTGAAACTCATGGCAAACAATATCATAATGAATTTTCATCCCATATGAACAAAGTTTCATAAAGCAAATAGCATAAAAAGATCATTTTCCTTTGTAAAAATAGCATTACCGCTTATTTTTAGGTCTCGGTTTCTTGGTCTTGATTATGGGACTAATTTCCAGCATGCATTTAATGCTTAGCATCTTCAAGAATAGCACTCTTCATGTCTTCATCCATCCGGAAGCAATCCGGTCTCATCCGGGCAAGCTTTCCTCCATCATTCTTTATTGTCTTCTTCCACACAAGAACAGCCCCTTAAGGGAGAGAGAGGGAGGAGAGAGAAAGACTAGAATCATAAATCTTCATCCAGGGCATCATTGCGCGAGTGAGAGGCGGCAATATGATCAGCATACAGGAGGGAATCAAGGCCCAAGATCTGTTGTATGGGTTGTATGCAACCCCCATCCTTCATCGTCAACATACAAGGCGCAATTTTTGGCACCTACAAGTGTGTTCTCTCTCCACGCTTGCATCTTCTTTTTTCATGAGACATTTCATGCTACATTAAGTTTTGGGGCTCCCAAAGGTCATGCCCACTTGGCCCCTCTAATGTCCACCCCTTCGCATCTTGCCCATTTGGTTGGCCATTTCCCCGTCCAGTGTCCAAATCGAGTGCTATAAATTTCTGCCCGTCCGGCTTGACATCCCGCATTGGCCGGTAACTCCTGACAACCCACAGGCAGTTTGAAAAATTATCAAAAATCAACAAGTGTCGCTCGGGCGCCTTTTAAGAGTCGTATTTCACTTGGTGTTTAAAATCGTCCTAGTTGGAGCCGCCACCTTCGATGTTGAATATTTTTCCCTTGATATACGTAATTTTTGGCTATTTTTAAGCACTTCTTAGCATCAAAACTCCGCTCTCATGTATGGTCAGAAACTGGTTATGCCAAACTGAGACTTGTGCTTTGACTTGATCAGTTTTACCTTGGTAGGAGGATTTGACAAGAGAGGAGCTCTTAGCTCTTTGGATTCGACAGTTGGAGAGAAGACGAGAGGATATTCAGCTAGCTATTGACAGGTTGAAGGTTGCTAGACTTAGAAATAAGGATAGGTTTGACAGCAGGCATCGCTTGCGGCCTAGAGCAATAGAAGAGGGGGACTGGGAATTAGTCTTTGATAGCAGCCTTGAAAATCAGTATACTGCACTTCGGAAGATGGTGAAAAGATAGTTTGGGCCGTACATAGTCAAACATGTCTTTGACAATGCAACATATGAGCTGACAGAATTGGATGGGACAGTGCTTAGAGTGCCCATTGCAGGAAAAAGAATCAAGATTTTCAAGAAAAGAGATGATGATTATGCATTGGAAGAATTTGCAAGAGAAGAGCAACGAGAAGAAACTCCAGTAGAAGAGAAGATGATATGACAGATAACCTTGCTAATATATCGGAAATAGACAACGAAGAGATTGATCTGTTCGTGGATCTTGACGACAATGATCATGGGTAGTTGGCCCATCCAAAGGATGCGCAGGATCAGAGGGGGTGGATGTCGTGCTGCTACGCATCCGAGGTGTGGAATTCACCAAAAAATATGTGTGTGTGACATTTGTTACTTTGAGCATACTTAGTTGTTGTGTTTGCATTTTGTTCTGCATGTTGCTTACATGTTTGTGTGTATATGAACCCTAGTTTTTGCGTAAGTGTACTTTCATTTATCGTCTCAAAACCGTGTGTGTCCTGGGACTTCGTTCCATTGTAAATAATATTATCTGTGTGCATTTATCTATGCATGTGTGTGAATGAATGCTTGTATATCATGCGGAAAAGCGGCAAAGAGGGAAGGCAAGCAGTTATGTCTTCAGACGTTTCTATGGGATAGTTCAGATTCTTGAGAAAGCTCCTATTAGTGCATGGACATTGGAATTACCAAAGATTGGCCTACATGGTGTTGTATAATTTCTATCGCAATGCTGTGTTTGTCATGATGCTTTTCTTGTACATCTTACAAACAACATATCATCCCTCATCCACCATTTTTTATTGGAACCTGATGTTCCATTCTTTGATCTATACATCTGTTCCTACTGTTGTGGTTGGAATCATGGACAAGGACATTGATCATAAAGCATTGCTGAAATATCCTCCTCTCTATGGAGCTGGTCAAAGAGATGAAAATTACAACAGTTTGCTCTTTTGGGTCACCATGCCGGATACTCTGCGGTAGAGTTTAGTACTCTTCTATGTTCCTTTCTTTACTTATCAAATAAGCATAGTTGACATCTGGAGCATGGGCAGCTTGTGGACAATCTCAATGGTTATATTAGTAAGCTTACAACTTGCAATGGATATTCAACAGTGGACATGGATCACACATTTAGTTATCTGGGGCTTAATACTGGCTACTTTTGGCTGCCTTTTGATTCTTGACTCAGTAAAACAACAAGAGTCTTTTCTTTGACAATACGGGGTTGTGTATAACACGGTAACTTCATTTAGTTACTAGTATGATATTATCATAATTGCTGTTCTATCTCTACGGCCTCGATTTTTGTGTCAAAGTTGTGGCGCAAAGAATCTGGCGTTTCCAGCGATTAGTCTAGATTTAATCCGTAGCTCCGTGGATCCAGAAAAAGAGGATACATTCTGATAAAAAAGGAAAAGCATGGTCGCCATTCTGGGGGTGAACTCTCTAAGGCTTAAGAGAGATGCACATGTAACAAAAGAGAAAGAAAAGCAATTGACAAAAAAAAAACTGGAAGCAGACGGAAGGAGCACGAATTGGATGCTGCTACAAGCTGAACATTAGGAGAAATCTGAAAGCTCATAAAAAATCTTAAAGGATGCATTGCTGTCAATAAATTATGCTGCTGCTTTCAATGTGACAGCTGTAATATGAAGGCATGGAGTGTGTTAAGAGAGCTTTCACCCTGGGAAGAAGCATCACTTCAATGCCGCGACGAACCCAGCTGTTGGGAATTGAAGGTTGTCAGACTGTACTCAATTCATTCCACGATTCATGCCTCATCTGTATTTGACAATTGCATCTTGGATCATGCTCATACAAAATAGCAAGAGCACAAGACCCGATTACTGTGTTCTTTAGTCAGCGTGCTCATTCTAATCACTTCATCAGAAGGTGACATATGGGGAAGCACAGATTTGGAGAGATGGACATGATTCAAGGGAGCCCATGGATACAATGTACTTTATTGTGGATGTTCATCATGCTCTAAGGGCCATAAACTTGAAGGATTTCATGTGTTATTCGAGAGAAGATGGTGCTGTGGAAGAGCCTGGATCTTTGTCTGCAGTCAAAGAAGGTGGATGATGGCCTATCTTCTCTCTGTTGCTCAACAACAGACCCTTGAGGCTTGGATGCACAAAAGACAACTAGACATACAGTGACCAGCACCATTGCCAATGGTAATGTTAAACAGTCTGTAAACCAAGCAACTATGACTACTTTTTCCAATGCTTCCAGTGAACTTGTGACCAGCACCATTGCCAACGATACTCTTAAACAGTCTGTAAACCAGGCAACTGTGACCACTCTTCCCAAAGCTCTTAGTGAACTTGTGGCCGCACCAAAATCATCTACTAATCTGGTCATGAACAGCCCTATGGGTGCACTGATTATGCCAATGATACAATAGTTTGAGACAATATTAAGATTCGGAGGTGTTCCTCAACCACCACATTTGGTACATGGTACTAATTCCACATCACCTTTTGCGACAATTGGGCATTTCGAGTAATTCTTGAGCTTGAGATATGAGCTTGAGAGTTGAATTTTCTACTTGAGATCGGGTGGCCTAAAACCAATGGGCTGATCAAATTCGTCTTGTTGCTTGTACTTGAACCAAAACTGTAATACACTTAAACCTTGTCATCAAAGTCTCGTCTTGTAATTGTCTCGATCTGATCTTTCATCTTGGAATTTCTCAAGGACCTTTGTGGTCGCGACTTTGTGTTCGTAAACCCTTTGACAGCAAGCTGAGCTTAACGTTAGTGGGCTATAACTACGGTTTGCTAATTTGGGTCCAATGATCATGAGTCAAGACATTAAAGTGAGCTCCCTCATCAATCAATGCATTGATGGTGCATGTGTGCTTGGTGGTAGTGATTGTTATGCTTAGGTAAGTTGGTTCTACAGCTTCCACATCTTCATCATCCATCTCAGTGATAGTGGCTACTCGTACTTTGACAGAGGATGCTAGCATTGGAGGCTCATGCAATGGGTGTATGGGAGGCAAGTACTTTTTTATGTGACTGCCATTGAAGAAGGCTATGTCTTCACCTTCTAGGGTTTCGAGTTCTACGTTGCCAGATGGTTTGAACTCTGAAAGGACCTAGCCCCCAAAATTTCATTTTTTTAAAATGTCCCTTGACTGAGTACAGCAGTGCTAAGTCACATCGTTCAAAGTTTCGCTACTTGACATGCTTGTCAAACCAACTTTTTTGTCTTGCCTTCTCGCATATTAGCGCATGGATGGCTAGAAACCGAGCTCAACCAGGTGTTCCATCCATGCCTCCTTCGCATCACATCTCTCTTGAAGGGCTATCCTCAGGCTAGGGGACAAAGAACTCTAAGGGTAGAATTTCCTCAGTTCCATATGTCAGCCTAAAGGGACTTTGACCCACAGCCCTTTTATAAGCTGTGTGGTAGGCCCACAAGGCCACCATCAACTTGTTATCCCATTCACTGTGTGAAGCAGAGACTACCTTGGTCAGGACATTCACCAAGATTTTATTTGTGGATTCAGCTTGGCCGTTTTCTTGAGGGTAAGAAGGCGAAGATTTTTGATGGATGATTAGGAAGGTGGATAAGAGATGATTGATGAAGTGTGTACCTTGGTCACTAACAAGTTTGATGGGGCAATCGAATCGAGAGAACACTTGATCCCATAGAACTTGGTGGTGGTTCGAGCATCATTTCTTCTCATAGCGCATGCTTCTGCCACTTTTGTTAGATAATCTGTGGCGACAATGATGTATTTAGCTTGTGAATACTGTGCAGCAAGACTAATGGGTCCGATGAAGTCAATTCCCCATTTCTTGAAGGATTGTCGGGAAATGATTGGGGTTAGCTCCATTTGATCCTTACGAATAGGGAGCTTAGTCTATTGGCACTCATCACAATGCCTTACGAATCACGTTGCATCTCGGAAAAGAGTTGACCACCACAACTAGGACAGCAGCACCTTGCGGGCTGTCATGTCTCCATTTAAGTGTCCTCGTGTGATTCCACCATGTGCCTATGTGAGCACATCATGCATTTCATGCTCACACACATTTGCACAGAAACGTGTCTTTCCCTTACCTTGTAGAGTTGGTTTGCTATCAATTGATAGGGTTGGATCTTCAAAATGAGCCACCCAAGTTAGGCCTTTGTATTTGTCGTTCAGGTAGTATGTGCTCAAGCACTTGGACTATGTCATCTACCCAATACGGTGTCATGTTGGCCCTAAACAAATCTTTTTCACTCGATAAGTGGAATAGATGTGTGTCCGGCAGTTCATCCACAATGCCTTGTCTAGTAGCTTATCCCGTGGGGATTCAAGACATATGGTCAGTCATGTAGTGTTGCCTCCCTTTACATACTACCATGGAGAAGTCAAATTCTAAAAGCAGAAGTAGCCATTGAGCGATGCATCATGTAGCACAGGGTTTATAAACAAGATATAATAGGGCTTTAAGGTCAACAAAGAAGATAAATGGCGTAGCCAAAAGATAATGCTGAAATTTCTTTACAACAAATACCATGGCCAAACCCTCTCTCTCCATTTTTGAGTAATTCATTTCGGTCTTAGTGAGTTGTCTACTAGCAAAGCTCACTGGGTAGTCTAGGTTTTGTTCACTAGGTTGGCATAGCATAGCTCCTACAGAAAATTTCAAAGCATCAATGTGCACTTGGAACATGAGTGCCCAATTTGGGGCTCGTAGAACTGGTGTCGTGGTCATAGCCTTTTTTAGTTCCTCATATGTGCATTGTCATTCCTCGGTCCATTCGAATATGATCAACAGCTTGTATAGAGGTCTAACAATCAATGCATAGTTTAATACGAACCATCAATAATACCATGTATGGCCTAAGAAGCACTAAACGCCCTTATAATCAGTTGGGGGTGGAAGATCAACAATGACCCCGATCTTCAAGAAATCTATGGCAATTCCATTCTTCGACATCACGTGTCCTAGGATGCATCCATGCTTCACCCAAAACAAGCACTTCAAGTGGTTCAATGAGAGATGATATAGTCGACACCGTTCAAAGACCGCTCGGAGTCTATCTAAGTGTTTCCTCCAAGTAGAGTGAACACACAAGTCATCCATGAAGACCTCTAACTCCTTCCTAAGCATGTCTTTAAATATTGTGCACATCAGTTGTTGGAAGGTGGCTGGTGCGTTAGTCAATCCAAAAGGCATGACTATGTAGGCAAAGATACCCCATTCAGTGGCAAATGTGGTCTTATGCCTATCATTAGGATGCACTTGCACCTGATTGTATCCCAAGAAGCCATCCAAAAAATTGTAGGCCTCTTTTCTAGCCACTCTCTCGAGCATGTGCTTGGTGTATGGCAATGGATAATTATCTCTCTTTGTAGCCACATTTACCTTCTTGTAATTAAAACACACTCTAATCTTTCCATTCTTCTTTAATAGTATGATGATTATGGAAAAAACCTAGTCTGTGTGTTCAATTTCATAGATGAATCCTGCTCTTATTAGCTTGTCATTTTTTTCCTTGATAGCATGGGCATGCTTTGGATACAGGGGATATGGTCGCTGCTTGATCGACATTGCGTCACGTGTCATAGGTATGTTGTGAGTCACTACACTCGGGTCTACCCCTTTGAGCTCTTCTAGGGACCAAGCAAAGATGTCAATATACTCTTGTAAGAGAGCAATGAGACTTGTTTCCTCTTCCTCATCAGCTATAAAGATGGGTCACGACGTTCCCCCTTCCTTGGCTAAATTGACATCTTTAACCTCGGCGGGTCCTTCGATTGGTTCGCGCTTGCTTACCCCTATTGTTTGGCTCCTAGCAAGATCAACACCCTATCTCCTTTTTGAATTTCGTAAATCGCTTTGGTAGGTCTTGTGATTTTCGTTGCACTTCTATCTGCGTTTTCCTAAGCAGCTTCCATCATTCCTCCCTTAATAGCAAGCATCTTAGGTGGATGGGTAGGTCCCCCTAGTGCATCTAGCCTTGGAAGATCGAGGTACTCAAGATCACTTTGTAAGCTGACTTCTGACTCAAAATCAAACTCGCTATCTTCGCTAGAAGAGGGCGTCTCTCTTGGTGGTCGCAACTCAAAAGGTGAGTCCATTCTTAGCAGTGGTGCATCACCTAGTTGGGCTATACATGCCTGCTTGTAGTCAATTGTGCCTATGTACTCCAACCAAGTTCAATTGCAGTCCCTGTGCATGAGTCCTTTCTCCATCCTAAAGGTGTTCTGCTTGCATGGTCTGGAGTCAACTCGTATTTGTTCGATTAGATGTCCCTCGGTGTCATATTCTATAGTATCTATTTTCCCTTGCTCTCATCACTGAAGGAATATTAGTCTTCATATTCATTGTCAAAGCTATTTTTTTTCGACCACTCATCATTCTCTAGGTCCTTGTGTGTCTCTTCTTGTTGGTTAGGGACTAAAGCCCAATTGTACCTCAAGTTTAAATCATGCACCTTAGACTACCACCATTCAAGCTTGTCCAAGAGGTCTAGGAGTGGCTTGAGATTCGCTGCTAGATTGCTAGCCAACTTGTTGGTCAAATATTCTAGGATTTTTAGGATCTCTCCTCTATTGTCCGAGACTTGGAATGTAATAGGGTTGAGTCTTCCGAGTAGGCTTGCATTCATCATGCAGACTGGTACTAAGGGTGTGTCCTTGGGCTTGCCACTTGTCTTGATGGCTTGCTTGTACTCCTCATTGTGTCCGAGAAAGATAGGTTGATGGTAGCAAGAACATGCATCTAGTCTTGCTCGTCCTCAAGGCACGAGATATACTTGGTTAAGGCCCCATAGGATTTCCTAATCTAGCCATCATCCTTGAGCATGGTGAAGATGGCAAAAAGGTCAACCGGCATAGTCTTCCAAGTGTCCATCTCTACTCTTACAACCTTTGTTCGATTTTCTAAGAAAATAAAACCGTTGCCCCAGTCTTCCATGACTCTCACGTTGTGCATTCAGGGTCAAGCCTAGTAGGATGTCATAGTCTACTCCCTTCATGACTATAAAGTCAACCGAGAATTGAATTCTTGCAATCTTCACTCGCCAAATTTTCAACACTCTGAATGGTTTCACCTTCATTCCATTAGCCAATGTGATGTTGAACCTAGCAGTCTCGACTGATGGGTTACCCCAAATTTGGAGTACTGCATGGCTTAGCACACTCACTCCTGCCCATGTGTCTACAATCCCTTTTCTTGTGACATCCCCCAAAGCTAAGACTTGTAGGACTGCATACATCTTCATGCCTTTCCAAAATGCATTGACATGCAAGGATTTAGGCATAGAGTGCACTACCATACTCAATATTTGTGGTTCTGTATCTTGCTCAGGCAAGTCTGTGGCAATTGGCTCATTTGATTCTTCGACCCACTCTTTCAGCTCTTGCCATAGCATTGGATGCTACCTAAGTAGGTTGCCTAAGCTTAGAGTCACAAGGGCTGTCACTAATGTATTAAGGAGGTTGCTAGCCTCTTGTCTCTCTCCTAACTCTGTGGTTCTTGGCCAATGGTCCTAATTGGTTTGCTGGCTTGTAACACTTGGAATTCATCTAGGCGGCATTACTTGTGGTGCTAGAGCTTCCCTTGATCTTGGTCATGTGTGAGAGACTGGCATGCTTATGCTCAAGAGATCATCAATCCCGTCTTCTAGTATGGGATTAGCATCTTTTAGGTGCTCTTGGGCCTCCTTCACCCATTCCTTTACTTTCTCAATGGATTTGAGTTGGCGCTTCAGGTTGTTGTGGTGTACTCCCTGACCTTAGCACTCCCCTTCTCAACCATCTGTGGAGCCAATGTCTCTGCCTCTACGTCAATGACCTTCTTTTCAATAGGCAGTGTTGTGGCACTTTTGATTTTGAGAGTGACCTTAGCGTCTGGCCTTTTCCTCCTTTGTCTTTGACTCTTCTTTCCAACTAAGGTTGCATCAAGGTTGCTAGGCCCTGGCAATGATATGTCAGCCTACTTTGTTTGTGCGTAGGTCATGACTTGCAATGGGATAGGTGTGGCCTTCCCATCGAGTGTCTCAATACTGAACAATCCCAATGGAACCAATGGTTCATTTTCCAAACTGGAGGATGGCTTCCGTCTAGGGAAATTGATAAAGAGATGAGTGATCCCACACTCAGTGCATCTTAGGTTAGTCTTATCTCTATTTGCTTGCTCCCTCTCGGGGTACCGCAAAGAAACGTGTCCTAGTACAACACACGACTGGCTCTTGGATCTACCCTCCTAGGCCTCTGCCTCTCCCTCTACCTAACACCATGTCTGGTTGATAGTCCATAAGGATTGTGTTGCCTTCTTCATCATATGATACATAAGGGTTTACATAAGGCTCATCACCGTTCAGCTCCTCCACATAGTGTATTGGAGTATCGTTTGGTGGATGGGTTACGTAGGTTCTGGTGCTCTAGGGATGCCTATAGGGTTTATCTCCATCCTAGGGATGGTTAGCTTAGCATCATTAGGTGCTGGGAGGGCCAACGGGGCTCCCCTTCCCAAGAAGTTTGGTGGCATGTTCTCAAGGAAGGGTTTGACCATAGGGCTGCAGGTATGGGGGTCTCCAAGATAGTCAACAATGCATGCCATCATGGCCAAAGCTATTGCAATTAGTGCAAGGATGTGACCTAGGGTCCTAACACTCGGCTGGCAGGTGGTTCCCCGCCGCAATGCACACATTGGACGTGTGGGCGAGTTGGTCGTCTCATCATCTTTTATAGTTTAGCTATTTCCATCTTCATCTCTATTAGCTCTTGTCCTAAGTTGGTGCCCTTTCCTTTATCATGAGCACTTGGGTCTGATCTCTCATTAGGTGTTGAAGCCCTCTTGGAATTCCTAGTGCTAGACTCTTCTATATTCAAGCTTCTGAACCTTCTCTCCTTGAGCTGGTCATTGACTCTAATAGCTTCTTTAAAAACCCTTGCTAGCGCATCTCACTGCAAGCTCGAGTTACCAGCCAAGGCTTTGCAGAGCTCTTCACTTTGTATTTCGTTAATAAATACTATGGACACCACTCTTTCGATTAGTCTCTCACCCATAGGGATTCTCTTGAAGAGGCTCCTCACATGGGTCATGTAATCCCGGATGTCCTCTTTCTCTCTCTGCTTAACGTTCATGAGTCATACTAGCAAGTTATTAGAGTACCCAAGTTCACAAAGCCTCTTAATAAAGAGATTTTTCAGGCTGTTAAAATTGAGTCGCTCCGTAGTATCTAGACTTGTGTACCAGGTCTGTGGCTCTTGTCGCCTAAGCACAATTCGAAAGCTTGGGAGCATTGAGTAGGATCAATGAGGCCGTTGGCCTCACAAACCTACTCAAACTGCTCCACAAAGCTATATGGGTCATTTGTTGCTTGGTATTTATCCAGTTGCTTTGCTTGTATGAGGATTTTTTATTGGCTCTTAGAGCCTTGGTTGACTCCCAACCCTACCATGGTAGCAATATTGCCAATGCTGCAACACTCTATTCTACTGCGGTGTTATCTAGTAGTTGCTTCATCAGAAGATTGCTTAGTGTGAGGTCCTACTACCTATCTCAAGCACCGGTTTGGGGCCCCTACTTCAATGCTCGATTCACAGCATGCAAGCACTCAAAGCTTGAATCTATTAGTCCCAACAATGGAACCAAAATGTGGGAGCTTCTTACTTGACTACCAATACCCACATATTGCTTATTGTTTCAAGAATTTCAAGCCAAGTGCAATGGCTACCTCTCACATAGGCGTATGTGCTCTCACACCTATGAGTGTAATGAGCTTACCTCCATGCTTGATTGAGTTACCTCCTCCCTCAAGCACTCTAGTAGCTCCATGATCCAAGGTGCAAGCTCAAGCAAGCTCGATCCTCAAGCTCCAAGCTCTATGGTCCATTTTTCTGCACAAGAAAAGAGAAGAAGAAGAAGAGGAGGAGGAGGAGGAGGAGAAGATAGAGAGCTTCTCCACCACAGTCCCTCACCCTGACACACTCACTCCCTCACTCTCTTACACTTTCTCTCTCAAGCACAAGATCAGGTAAGCAAGAAGAAGAAGAAGAAGAGAAGAGGAGAGCTAGGTTTGGCCACACACAAGAATGAGCTTCTTCATTCACTTTTTGCCTTTTATACAAAACCCTAACCCTAATTCCCTTTGGGCACCCATCCCTTTTTTACATGCTTGGTCATTTTAGCCTAGGTCCTCTTTTCCTATTCCCTTCCTATTTGCATTTTGTCTTCACCCATGCCTGCCTACATTTATAATTTCACAGGAGGGAGCCTCTGGTGCTCTTTTACAAGGATTTAGAGTGCACTTTTCTTCTTTTACACTTGCTTTGCATTTTTAAGGTTGTCCTTGTGCTTTTGGCCTTTTTTCCTCCTATTTTTTTAGTTGGGCCACTTTTTTTTGCTTTGCTCTCTACGGCTTTGTAATTTCCTTTTTGCTTTCTTTGAACTGGGGTTAGCAAAACTGCTCATGTCAGAGCTATCCTCAATTCAAGCTGCAATTCATGACAAAGATGCCATTGCCATTCTCTTGAAAATTGTTAAGAAGTTGTTTCCAACTCTTGTAACTACTCTTACAAATATCCCTAATCTGACCTTGTAAAGCACCATCCAATCTTGTTTGGATGAAGAGAAGAGAAGTTGGAAAGAAGCCAACACTTTTCAAGCATCTACTTCAATAGCTTGTGATCAACTCTTAGTTCATATGGTTTAAACTAAATGCTCCTTTTGTAATAAAAAGGGACATACTGTAAGCAATTGTTGGAAAAAATCTCCTAACAAAATGAAGTGCAACAAATGGAAGAAGATAGGCCATATCACCAATAAATGCCCTACCATCCGTGAAGTACCAAATGAATTGGAGCCCAACAATGTCTCAACAGCACCTGATGAGATTGACTCTTATAAATTTATAAATCCTCTACATAATAGGCACTCTTGTAGCCTAATTTATAAAGGCATCCGATTTTGATTTTGGGGGGGGGGGGGGGAGTGTTGAACATTAATATGTCTTGTAATCCAATGCCACTTTGGCATTGGGGGGGGGGGGGGGGTGTTGAGATATAGGCATGTGAACCCATTGTATCCAAGGGTGCATAAGGGTAGATCGGCTTGAATGGACTAGAGGGTAGGGAAAATCCTAACCCTACCCATCCAAAGGCTATTTAAATATCCCTCAGGCTCACTCTCAATGTGTGAGAGTACCCTAATCACCAAATGGATCCATAAAGAAGTTAATAGTGATCCAAATGATAATGTAGAAGGTTGAAGGGAGAATCCAATATTCAAACATCTAGTATTCAAATAGAATTGTTGCATATATGGGAGAAAGAGAATATAATAGTTCCATTCAATTCTCAATCATTTGTCTTCTCAAGGGATTGAATTCAAGGGCAATCTCTCCCCTTTCTTCCTCTTGGTTACACTACTTGAAATATGGGATACATTTCGTGCTACTATGTGTGTGTCAACATGCCTACTGATGGGCTAGACTTATAGGGTGTAGAGGGTGCACTATTAAATGAAGAAGTTAAGAGAAACATTGTCGATGCTTCCTACACCTTTCATGATTTGAGAGTTAGAGATAATAATGGTAGGAGCGGTAATCATCGCCGTAGGAGAGATTCTCAGCAACCTTGTTCTCAATCATGTGGATAGTCTCACATAAGTATCGTGTCTATAAGTTCTCATTGAGTTGTCATTACTCTAGGAAAGTAAGGCATACTCGGTTATAGTGCCATAAAATGCGCAAGGACAAGCACAAGGAAAAGGGCAAGGGTAAAGTACATGACAAAAATGATAATCACATCATTGTCCCTAGCAAGTTTGGCATTTTAATATTCAAATAGAAACCATTATCGTAAAAATAAAGAGAGAGAGAGAGAGAGAGAGAGAGCCTACAAAGTCTCATGCAATCACTAGCCATTATATGCATGCTGAGTTGATCATCTCAAGTTTGAGGCATCTCTAAGGTAGGGGTCAATGGAAGGCTAGAAAGACTATGGTAGCCAATTATGAGAATGCCCATATTGATAGGCACAGGTGGGAAGGGGGAAAATTGTAAGGCCCATGCATGAAGAAAGTGCTACAATAGTTAGCTCTCCGAGCATCTTGCATGCCATTGCTAGTAGATCTCACATATGTTGTGCTTCACTAGCTCAACATTGGAACCATTGGATAGAACCCTTATCATTTCAAGGGCATGACCCACTTCGTCAATGACTACCTCTTACCTAGTCAGCTGACATGCATTCAAAAAATGAACTAACCTACCATTTGTTGAATGATAAATTGATTTGAAGTGATTATAGTGAGAAAGCTTACCGAACTTATCGCATTGTAATCATATACCTTGTTGATGCATTGCTCCATGTTCCACATGCATCACAGTCCATGTTCATCTACTTGCTATCATTGTCATCATGCCATAAGAGGAGTAGTTGTATAGGAAAGTTAGAGGAGAATAAGAAATATTATTGCTATGTCTTCCTCACTCTCTCACATTCTCACTCACATACTCAACTCACTAAAATGGGATGGAGAAGAAGATAGTAAGCTCATGATGAAGAGCTTTACTCCATGTCCCTCTCTCTCATACACTCTCACACAATCCATCTTCCTCACTCTCACTCAATAGGCAATATATTATCAACAGAATGTAAGTTTGAGTTACCAATACACATGAATAGCCTTCTCTATTAGACTTTATCCCTTTATACATGTTTTTAGGATTTTTCACCACATGGGGATCTAGCCCATTTCCATGGGCCTAGACCAATCTTCTCAAAGTGTATGCACCCTACTTAGCCTAACTACATCACAGATTTGTAAGACAACACATGCTCTTCTTAAGGGGTGTGTCTACCTCATCTATGTAGTGACTAGTACATGTGCAAGAGCAACTGTGAGATGAGTGGACACAAAATGTTATCCCGCACTTGAGCACCTAGTTGGTGTAAAATTTTATTATGTTGTGTAGATCTTAGGATGATATGTTATTTGAGCAAGCTCGAGGTGTCTTGCCATTGATGTGTCATGGTCTACCAAGAAGATGTGTTTGTAAGTATAAGATGCACGATGCTTTTACAAACGTTTGAATTGCCAGTGGACACTTTAATGGAGACACCAATACAATAAATATTATTTATTCTCATTGTGGTTGTTGACACTTTTTTGCAATGTAACTAAGTTTGTTAAATATTGGGATGAGTATCAATATGCAAAAGTATTAGATATGCTCAATGCCCCATCCTCATAAGGTGCCACCAATGATCCATCGTGCTCAAAGTTGTAAGGCCCCCATTATGAGAAGAAGCCAAATGTGAGCCCGGACATTGGTTGAGTCCTGACTTGTATATCGGATGAGGTCTATGTGACGGGATGGCAAAAAGGTGACCATTGTGGGGTCTAATCTTTGGGTTGGACTGAGTAGTTAAGCCGGTAGCAACTCGAGGCACATTGCATTGAGTTGTAGGATAAGGGAGTTAAAAGGGGCCCCTATTTTGGGGTCTGGGGGCCGTGGAAGGGCCCAACAGTAAAGGAAATATTCCTTGAAATATTCCTTGGCCGACTAGTGAAGGCTCATATGGTAGGTCAGCCATGCCGACCTAACCGCCTTCACGGGCTATAAAAGCTAAAACCCTTCAGAGCCATTGATCATCTATCTTTCACCCAGTCAGAGTTGTTTCAGCTAGCCTTAAGCTCTTCACCTATCTTCTGTCTAGATCGCCATCTAAGCTTCATTGTGGAAGTGCACGGGTGGACAGAGCCATCTCTGTATCAGTTTTTTGGAGCTAAAGACATTTTCTAATTCTCCTCTTATATGTTGTGTACTCTCTATCTCTATCTCTTTCTCAGATTCTGTTCGCTGCGCCATGTAATTTTTACATGGTATCAGAGTTCAGGGGGCTTGAGTGATCGAAGAGTGAGCAAGAGGCAAAGGCTTCAACAGCAAAGAGGAATAATGTCGTCTTTTGGCAGCGGTTATGGCGCATCAGGAAGCGATGTTTGAAGTGGTGCTGCTGTACTAGTTATTCAAACACTGAGGATTCCTCCACCAACCTTCAGCGAAGGGAAGTTAGATGGTACAAACAATACCTTGTGGAAGTTCAAAATTACAACTATCCTTGATTTTTATGAGCTTTTGGAGACTGTGTTGGGGATTGATGTAGAACCACAGCCTACCCCCCCGACCCATCAAATCCTAGTGTGATGATTCCTATGAATGCAGATCTTCTACGAGCTTGGAAACGAAGGAATGAAGATGCATTGTGTGCCTTAGTTACAAGCTATTCTGACAGTGTTCTAACTTTGATTCAACATATAACCAAAGTATCAGAGGCTTGGAATGTACTAAGGAGTCAGTATGAAACGCGAAACCAAACAAGGATTCAAAACTTGGAGAATCAACTAGTAGTGGAGAAGTTTGCTGAAGGAGAGATAGCTGAAGCATTCATCACTTGGATTAAGAATCTGCGTGACTAGATGGCTGGTGCTGGGATACAAAAACTAGCGAGGAGCTAGCTTGGAGGTGTCTTCGGATTTGTCCACAAAAGTTTGATGGACTAGTAACTACCCTTAATACTCAGGTGAGACCTCAAGCTTTGAGTTTTGAGGAGTTTTGTGCATTATTGCTAGAGGAGGAGTTGAGGCTGAAAGCCCGAGAAGGAAGCAACAATGGAAATGTTGCATTCTCTCCCAATGCAAAAGGCAAAGGTGGTTCCTCCACCAAAAATGATGGTGACAAAAAGAAGAAGGGTGGCAAGAAGAAGTTTCAAGGAGAGTGATTCTGCTGCAAGAAGAAAGGACATGCAATCGTAGATTGTCGTGTCAAGAAGGTAGATGAAAAGAATGGTACCTTTAAAAGTAAAAGGAAAGAGACAGCCAATACGACTGAAGCAGAGTTGGATTTATTCATGGCAACCATTGAGGAGGTGTGCTCCTCGACGCAAGAAGAATCTACCACTAACCCATGGGTGTTGGATAGTGGGGCCTCCTGTCACATGACCAACAAGAAAGGTCTATACAGTTCTATGCAGCCTCTATAAGAATCCATCATTGTGATGGTTGGAAATGATGCAAAATGCCCTGCTACAGGCACAGGTACTATTTCATTTGTTGCTGCAAATGGTGATGTCAAAAATCTTTCAAATGTGTTGTATTTTCCTGAAATTAGGAGAAATCTATTATCAGTTGCTGCCATAACTGATATTGGTCATGAAGTGAGGTTCAAGAAGACAGGTGCAGAAATTCTTGATAGTGCTAGCACAATTGTTGGCAAAGGAGAAAGAAGGAACAACCTTATGAGCTAAGTGCTCTTATAGCCACCGCTGGAGTGGGCACAAGTAAGCTTTGGCATGAAAGGTTTGGACACATCGGATTTGCAGTGTTGAAGGAGATGCAAAAGCAAGGTATGGTTGCTCACCTACCTACAATAACTGAATTGATTGAACCATGTGAAGCTTGTATGATGGGCAAGCAACAGAGAAAGGCATTTCCATAAGAAATCAAGAATAGAGCATAGGCTCCTCTAGAGTTGGTGCATGCTAACTTGTGTGGTAAGATGCCTACATAGGCCTTGGGGGGATCTTATTTTATGTTGATTGTCGACGACTACAGTAGGAAGATGTGGGTGTACTTCCTTCGTGATAAGGCTCAAGCTTTTGGTAAGTTTAAAGAATGGCCAACACTTATTGAGAATGAAACAGGGAAAAGTGTGAAGAAATTTAGAACAGATGGTGGTGGTGAGTTCAACTCAAAGGAGTTCAAGAGAAAAGGGATCAAGCGTCAATTGACGATGCCTCACACACCTTAGCAGAAGGGTGTTGTGGAACGCAGGAATCGCACCATTGTGGAGACGGCAAGTTGCATGCTAAAGGGCAAAGGATTGCCTATTTGGGCTGAAGATGTTAATACTACAGTCTACATTTTAAATCAGAGCTACACAAAGGCTCTAGTGAAAAACAACTCATGAGGCTTACACTGGTAAAAAATCATCTGTCTCACACTTCAGAATTTTTGGATATGAATGTTATGCACATATTCCAGATGAGAAGAGAAACAAGTTACAACCAAAAGGAGAAATTGTATTTTCTTGGGTTATAATGATGAGCAGAAGGCTTATAAATTATATGACCAAGAGGCAAAGAAGATCATCACGAGCCGTGATGTGGTGTTCAAGGAGCATCTACATACAGTGGAGGTGGAGAATGCAAGTTCTTCCACTTTATCATCAAGCGAAGAAGTAGTCCACTATGAACCTGTCCCAAGAGAGATGTCCCTATCCTTAAGGAAGAGGAAGCATCATCTTCAGATGATAAGGAAATAGTTCACCAACCTAACATCACCCCACCGGAAAAGCCATTGCCGCGTTGGGTGAAGCAGCTCTATGACCACAATAATCCTATGCTCACATCTATTGAGGAGAAGGCAGACAGACCAAGGAGGTCTCAGAGAATAGAGGATCAAAGGAGGGCTTCTACTTATATAGTCAATATGGCCTTGATGGCTGATATTATGAGAGAAGTAAAGGAGCCACTTGACTTAGAAGAAGCACTTGCAGATCTAGCATGGAAGGCAGCTATGCAAGTCGAGTATGACAACATAATGAAGAATGACACTTGGGAGCTAGTGGATCGGCCAGCAAAGTGGAAGGTTATTGGCACCAAGTGGCTCTGGAAGGTAAAGTACAAGGCTATTGGTACCTTAAAAAAGTACAAAGCTAGACGGGTTGCACAAGGATTTTCACAAGTTGAAGGGTTTGATTTTCAAGAGTCATTTTTTCCAACTGCCAAAATGACAACTATTTGCATAGTACTTGCAAAGACCCCCCATAAGCAGTGGCCACCAAATGGATGTTAAGTGAGCGTTCTTAAATGGTGACCTCAAGGAGGAGGTGTACATGGCTCAACCACCAAAGTTTGAGGCCCCCTATTCTGAGAACAAAGTGTATAAGCTGAAGAAGGCATTATATGGGCTGAAACAAGCCCCCAGAGCATGGTACCAACGAATGGATAAGTTTTTTTAAAGCTTAAAATTCAAAAGATGTGCCTCAGATACTAACTTGTATGTTTACAGGGATGGTGAAAAGTCTACAATGAATGTCCTATATGTGGACAACCTTCTTATAATAGGTGACTATGAAGATATGATCTACCAAACTCGAAAGGCTTTGAGTTCTGAGTTTGAAATGATAGACTTGGGCTTGATGCACTATTGTTTGGGAATTGAGTTCTGGCAAGAGCCAAGAAAGATCTTCATCTCCCAGAAGAAGTATGCATGGGATATCTTAAAGGCATTTGGCATGACCGAGTGCAAGGAGATAGCTACACCTATGGAGGTGAATGCAAAGTTATCCGTTGAGGATACATCAACACTGGCAGACATTGGGAGGTACAGGAGGATGGTCAGCAATCTGATCTACTTGTGTAATACCAGACCAGATATCAGCTTTGCTGTTGGTTTTTTGAGCAGGTTCTCAAAGTTCCATATCAATCTCCTGACATAACTCTGCATACACTAAAAGGTCGATAGACATGTCACCACAAAAGGATGAGTCCACCTCATTCTCAAAGAATTCTTGGACTCCTGTATTTCCATCATTGTTACCCGATGCTGGCTCCTCTACATGCTCCAAGCTTTCGATGGCTCCACCCCTTGCAATATCGACCCCTCTATTTGCACACTGTCCTCATCTATGCTCGGAGCATCGCTTTGATCATATACTCTCACACTTCAAGGAGCTGAAGGTATAACGTACCACCATCAAGGTTGTCCGGGGTTTGAATAGAAAATTACCTATTCCAAATCACGTACAAGAGAGATTTAACTATTGTGACATGTACCATGTCGTAATACAATTTAAAAAAACATGAGTTCATGCACTTGTTCACAATGGGCCGGCAACACAAACATGTCGCGCAAATCCGTCCATTTTTTTTCGGAATCTATTTCGAGAAATCCAGATGGATCTCATTGAACTGTTGCTCTAGCTCCTTCAAGTACCACTTTGAACCACTGCACATCGAATAGGATCATGGAGAAGCTACGGTAATCCACCGTGACAATACTTTGCAAGTTCCCAAAATACTCCATCTCATCTATAACCGTGTTTGGATCCGTTGCTCATTGTCGACTCGCTTGCTCAAACTTTGCCATGATACCACAATCTGTTGTGGAGTGCATTTTGTCAAAATGCTCTACGTGAAAATATCGTCCACGTGACCACACCGCACTATATATTTTGTACTGTACATTAAAACACTTAATTAGTTATCGCATATAAAATATAGATACGACAAACCCTAAACACATCATCACCTTTGGAATACATCCCCTCGAGAATTTCCACTCCTCAGTTGAGACCTTCGTCCCTTCGCAAGACACTGCACTCAAAGCTCCATGCAACCATCACGTTGACATAAAACGGGGCATCTCCTCCATGCCCTCGGGATATCGAATTGGTCAATGGCACATACTACGTCAAAATTCAGATCGCGCTTCCTCTTGATCTTTCCTAGCTTACAAGTAGCTAGCGAGCCACGTCTCCATGGAGGCATGGTGCAACATACAAAAGCGATTCACTTTCTCCTCCATTGCAGCATCCATTCTTTTTTCTATCCCATTTCCAACCACCATATCTCTAGTCAGTCTATCATCATCCTTCAGCGATCATAGCATAATGTTGTTTGAATCCACCTTTGGTAGCCATTGTGAAATATGCACTAAGGCCTCAAACACCAACCAACCTTCAGCCATGCTACCTTCTGGCCGAGCTCATTGTCGCACAAAGCCTTTCTGGGTTTTCATGAAGTGCTCTAAGAAGAACATCCATTGCGTATGGATAGGTCCAATAATCTCCACTTCATCTACAAGATGCACAAGAAGGTGGATTTGTATCGTGAGCATGATGGTAGGCAGGTATTTCTCAAATAGACAGACTGTCTCCACTACTCCCTGCCTTGCGGATTCAATAGAGGACATCTTGATCTCCTTCTATAAGATCCATTGCACTAAAGTTCACAACCTGTAAATCGTCCCATGTATTTCTAGATTAAGACATCCTGCGATCACGATCAGTAGTAAAAACTGCCACAAACGAGGAAGGATTATAAACAACAACTACACTCCAAATAGCAAAATACGTAGGCCACTTACAATCCATTCGTAGTACAAACCTGATATATATTATGCCAATCATGGGATTTTAGCCTTGATAATTTGTCATCTTTAAAAAACGCGAACTTGAGAGAACGCATCATACCCGTCGGAGTGCGGATAGACTTGACTATTTGCTTCACAATGTGCTCTTCTTTAGTGGAAAAAACCCAAGGAGCACGAGGTAGTTGCAAGCGACTATCAGCACACTCGACTGTGGCCAAAGCGCCTCCATCTTGTCTACATTCTTCAAATCCATCCGTGCCCCTATAGTGTCTCTCTTCTCTTTCCTGTGATGCGGTCCCATAGTAAGCTTCCCACGTTCTTGAAAATATGCATGGGATCCAACAAGTGGTTGATCTGTAAGTGGGTCTCATACGGCAACTCATAGAAAACTGAGAATCGTCGCATTCCATTTGGATGTGACTCCATGTGGACCATTTTCAGCTCGTACCAGCTTTGGGCATTCATATGTGCTTGAGGTTATCCAAGAAAATGTTCCCTGATTTCATGACCCTTTGGCAAGAAAGCGGCGTGTCCTTGATATACCATCTTCTTCGTGGTTCATGACCTTTAGGAGTCTAACTGTGGCCTACACAATGGACATGCATGATAACTTGAGGTAACCAGACCTGTCCCAACACCTCTATCCAGTGAATACAAACTTGAACTAGCTATGATAGATATTACCAATGAGAATGGAAGCCTACTTACCTGAGCACTCTCTGAATCCCAGAAAGTCATGCATGGTCCACATGAGAATGGCTCGAATATTGGCAGACCGTTGACCATTGCACTTGCTCATATCTTGTACGGTGACCCCCTCCTCCCACAAAATCTTAAGCTCATCGACTAATGGACGAAGATACATGTCCATATTTTGGACTTTGTAGTGGCCGGGAATGAGTAAGCTAAGGATGAGATGTCCTTTCTTCGTAGAAAGCCATGGAGGGATATTATAGTTGACAAGGACTATAGGCCACACACTGTAAGAAGTTGAGCACTGACCGAATGGGTTCACGCCATCCATAGCAAGACTGAGCCAAAGATTCCTTGGCTCTCAAGCAAAGCCTCGAAAGGTAGAGTTAATGTGGCTCCATGTGTGTGAATCCACTGATATTTATTGAACTCCATCTGTGGACCTATTCTGTGCATGCCATGTTGTCAAGGTCCCCATGCCAGATGTACGAAACATGTGGTTTATGCAGGGGAGAAGGGGAAAGTGTCTAAGAACTTTTTGAGGGATGGTTTGCCCTTGCAAGTCCTATCGATACCTATGAGCACCACACTTTGGATATGTCTCCATAGTCTCGTATTCTCCTCGAAACAGTATGCAATAGTTGATACATGCATGGATGTTGTTGTAGTCCATACCAAGCTTTCGTAAAACATGTCGTGCATCATCACGAGACTCAGGCATGATATTTGCAAGTGGTAATATATGATACTTCAGTAACCTGAAAAAAATCATAAAATACCTTAAAAAGCACAAATATTTTTTATGATAGTGCCGAAAAGAAATCAACAAAGCGTACGTACAAGGTACCTGAACAACTCGGTCACACTCACATCGTTCCACCCGTATTTTACTTACACACTTAGAAGTGCAAGCAGTGTCATTCGGCGAGATACTCAGCACCCATTATATAATGGTATGGATGCTTCCTCTTTAAGCAGATCAGATGTCTCAACATCCATGGGCATCAATGCATGGATCATTGAGGCGGACGTATTTCCTGAAGAGTTGACAAAACTCCCGCCTCAAAGAGAAGTGGATCATGAGATCAAGCTAGTGCCAAAAGCTGCGCCAATTGAGAAGAGACCTTATAGAATGTCCATCACGGAAGCGATTGAGCTAAAGAAACAACTCAAGCAATTGCTAGATCAGGGCTACATCCGTGCTAGCAATTCACCATGGGGAGCTCCATTACTATTCCAGAAAAAGAAAGATGGAATGCTTCGACTGTGTATTGATTACAGAGGGTTAAATCAATCAATTGTCAAGAACAAGTACCCTATTCCTAGAGGACCTCACCACCGGACCTCGCCACTACTACTACTACTACTACTACTACTACTACTACTACTACTACTACTACTACTACTACTACTACTACTACTACTACTACTACTACTACTACTACTACTACTACTACTACTACTACTACTACTACTACTACTACTACTACTACTACTACTACTACTACTACTACTACTACTACTACTACTACTACTACTACTACTACTACTACTACTACTACTACTACAAACAAGAAAAGAAGATGTTAAAGAACAAGATCTAATCCTCTCTTTATTTTTTATCCATTCATTCTCTTCTCTCCTTCCATCTCTCTCTCTTTTCCTCTTTCTTTATTATGTTGTATGTTTATTCCCTCTCTCTCCTTCCTTCTTTCTTTTTCTCTTCCTCTCCCTCTCTCATTTCCTTTAACAAAACATCTCTCTCTCTCTACTACCAATTTCCTTTAACAAAATATTTCTCTCTCTCTACCACTACCACTACCACTACAATAAACACGAAAAGAAAAGAAAAGAAAAAAAAGGGGAAAAAAAAAAAACTACTACTACTACTACTACTACTACTACTATAACAACAAACAAGAAAAGAAGAAAAAACTACTACTACTACTACTACAACAAACAAGAAAACTAAACAACAATAAAAAAGAAAAGAAAAAAAACTAAAACAACAACAACAACAATAAACAAGAAAACAACAACAACTACTACTACTACTACTACTGCTACTACTACTATAACAACAAACAAGAAAACTAAACAACAATAAAAAAGAAAAGAAAAAAAACTAAAACAACAACAATAACAACAACAACAACAACAATAAACAAGACTACTACTACTACTACTACTACTACTACTACTACTACTACTACTACTACTACTACTACTACTACTACTACTACTACTACTACTACTACTACTACTACTACTACTACTACTACTACTACTACTACTACTACTACTACTACTACTACTACTACTACTACTACTACTACTACTACTACTACTACTACTACTACTACTACTACTACTACTACTACTACTACTACTACTACTACTACTACTACTACAAACAAGACTACTACTACTACTACTACTACTACTACTACAACAACAACAACAATAAACAAGACTACTACTACTACTACTACTACTACTACTACTACTACTACTACTACTACTACTACTATGATGACTATGACTATGAATATGACTACCACAACAAAAAACCACTACCACTACCACTACAACAACAACAAATAAGAAAAGAAGAAAAAACAACAACAATAACAACAACAACAACTACTACTACTACTACTACAACTACTACTACTACTACTACTACTACTACTACTACTACTACTACTACTACTACTACTACAATAAATAAGAAAACTAAACAAAAATAAAAAAACAAAGAAAAAAACTACTACTACTACAACAATAAACAAGAAAACTACTACTACTACTACTAGTACTACTACTACTACAACGACGACTACGACCACAACTACCACTATCACAACAACAACAAACAAGAAAAGAAGAGATTAAACAACAACTACTACTACTATCACTACCACTGCCATTACTACTACTACGACTACCACCAAAAAAAAAAAGAAATTAAACAACAACTACTACCACTATCACTGCTACCACCACCACCACCACTACTACTACGACTACTACTACTACTACTACTACTACTACTACCACTACCACTACCACTACCACTACCACTACCACTACCACTACCACTACCACTACCACTACCACTACCACTACCACTACCACTACGAGTACCACTGCCACTACGAGTACCACTGCCGCTACCACTACTACTACTACGACTACCACAATAACAACAAACCAGAAAAAAAGAAAATAAGAAATTAAACAACAACAACAATAACAATAACCTCTCCCTCCCTCCCTCCTTCCCTCCCTCTCCCTCTCTTTCTCTATTATGTTTAATGTTTTCTCCCTCTCTCTCTCGTTCCTTCTTTCCTTTTCTCTCCTCCTCTCCCTCTCTCATTTCCTCTCTTTCTCTCTTAATACACATGATTTTTAACAAAAATAAGCAAAAGAAAAGGAGAAAAAACAAAAATAAAGTAAGAGGGAATAATGCACTCACCGCAAAGGCCCGAGGATGGATTTGATGGCTCCTCTTCGCGACAGCAACTCCTTTTCGCCCTTCGTACACTTCCTCCTCTTCTTCGCAAATAGCGGCAGTGGTGGTGAGAAGCTTTCCTTCTCCCTCTTTCTCTCTTCCTCTCCCTCTCTCTCTCAAACGCAAGATGGAGTTCGCTCAAAATGACATGCTCGGGTTTCGGCCCGCGTTTTTTCGACTGAGTACCATCGCTATTTGCGTCACTATTTGCCATAAATAGCGACACCGCTAATTTACGTCAGAAACCACCATCGCTATGCACCTGTATTCTTGTAGTGAGTTGCCTAGATTTTACCTTCCTGTCGCCGTCGCCATCCTTACTCTAACCAGAATGATTGGATTTTTTTCTGCTAGTGAACCCTAGGTCTACCCCGCACGGGAAGCATCCTATCATTACCCATGGAGGACTGACCTGAAGGTTTCGAATTGACCTAACAATCACCTATCAATAACTAGCTCACATCCGGAGGTGTCCTTCGAGAGGCTTCTTGTCTAGAAGGAGTGACTACCATTACCCTTGGTTCATGGAGTACAACACTTTTTTCCAATAGCATACTAAGGATTTATGAAATCCCTCGTAGTGCTCTGGTGGCACAGCCGCTGTACCTTTCCCCGAAGATAATTTAAAGTTTGAGTTCTGAGACCAAACCCTAGGTAAGTCAACGAATCGGCCCTTCCTAGAGTTTCTTCCTAGTGTTTTTTTTGGGAAACCTCTCGGCTCTAACCGAGACCACCCTGCCATTCATTGATTATGTTCCATAATGTGTGTTGTCCCTCCCATACATGAGAAAAATTACAATTTCATGTATTGCCTCATCTGGCGCATCTACACATCACCACGATCAAATCCACTTATAGCTAGCATTTTTAGGTGTACCAAGTAGAACTTGGGCCATACAAGGGACCAAGTAGTTCCTAGGTGTGTAAAGGATTTACTAGCCAAAGCCCCCTGGCACCTTATCCACCTCCTACTTAATACAATCCCTACTAGAAGACCTCTCACCATCAGAGCCGCACTCCATGCTTCCGCGATGGTACAAACATCCCCTCTTTGTATGGGGATTCAACACCTATCCTTGGGGGAGGTATAGGGCTCCTTAATTTTTATCTATTCCAATACTTAATTCAATCATGATCTAATCTAGAAAATCATAAACAAGATTGATGTCTTCAAGCAGTTATGACTTCAATCAATCATGCAACTTTCAAGTGATAATTAATCTAGTAGCAATCGACACTTAAATTTCACATACTAAACTCTTCCCCTTGGAATTTAACTAAGGGTATCTAGATTTTGGGGTCTCTAACTTCCTAGTTTAAGGTTTATTCTTGTAACCAAGTTTCTTGGTCTCAAGTCAGTTTCTTTAACTTGGAGTTATTTCCAATTTCTAGATTTAAACTATATCCTTGGCTAGTTTCTTCAGGGTTTTGTTCTTAGTAAATTCATCTTGAATTCACTAGTCTGCTTTTCTATGGGGTTAACATTAAAATTCCTCATGATTTCTCTTGAGTTCTAGGTTTTCATAGTTCCCGTAACAGTTTCTAGCCTATAAGATATTCTAATAATTTACTAAGTAAATGCTCTAAGATTGCAATATTTCTTAAGAAACTTATCTTATTCTTATTGAATTTGAATAGAAAATTTTTAGAAAAACCTGTGGTATCGTGATTGATAAAGGGTTGTTACCATGCCCGAGCCTCCGTTAGTGACTCCCGTGCTCGTAACTCCAATTGTTGCTTCCACATTAGGACGATCATTGGCGATTTTCACTTTTGAATTCTTTTTCTTCGGGGCCATGATGGAAATATGATTCGTAGAAAAAGAAGAACACGGTAGTAATACCGGCTAGCAAAGGTGTAAGACTCACAATGATGATGATGGTTATTGTGGGATTCGATGATGTAGGCCTCGCGGATGGTTCTTCTTTCTTTGTGGAGGGCAATACTTCTCTCTCTCTCACCTTGGCAAGCAAGGGTAAAAACAAGGGTACCTCTTTCTCTAGTATAGAGGAAGAGCAAGAGAATAGGTATGATCTCTCTCTCTCTAGTAGACGGAATAGGGATGAGAATAGAGGTATGAATTCCAATCGGATTGATAGAATAGGATAAAGGTCTTCACTTTCTTTTCTTGGATTAGAATAGAAGAGGATAAGAGGATGAGAGACCTTCAATATATCCCCTTCCTTAGGTTGAATGGAATGATGTCTCTTCATCCTCGCAGAATAAAGTCTCCTCCTTCTCGATCATCCTCTCATCCTAGTTAGGATTACTCTTTCCCTCCCCTTGGTTATCCCCAAGCCCTCAATTTATAGTTTTGCAGGGGGTAAAAGAGAGGACACTTATTTTTTAGCGTTTATTTATGACATTATCGATGACAAAGAGAGAACACTTTCTTTTAGCACTTTTGATAACATCATTGATGATGTCAGAGAGGGGGTTCTATTTTTGTAGCGTGAATATAAAAATTTACGAATATATGGGCGAGCACCGCGTATGGCGCATCGTCGGGAAGCCGTCACTCCAAGGCTTACATTTAAGGCAATGATTAAGGTGACGACTAAGGCGGCAACCAAGGAATAGGGCTTGGCATCTTGGCCTTGGCATACTTGGCAACGGGCTACACAGGCTTCATTGGCATTGTTGGCTACATGTAAGAAGATCCCACTAGCTTATAGGAAAATCTTCCCAGAAGGTCATCCATCCCGACAGTGTCGTCACCTAAGTGCACTTAACTGCCAAGTGACTATCCACTAGGCTAGTTCTTTTTGTTGTTCTATACTACAAACATAATTTTAATAAGCTAGTATTGGGAGGGTCTCCCAAGTCTTTCTTCCATGAATTGGCATATAATACCTCATTAATAATTATTATTATCTTCATAATGAGAGTCAGTTTCATAATTAGAGCTAGTTTATTTATTTTTATTTTGTTTTAATGTGCAATATAAATCAATTTTCTTTGAAATGTATATGCATATTAAAATAAACTAAGTAATGGGGGCATTACAAAACCAAACATCTACAACTGCGGTTCATGATTTGACTCCGTTATGAGAAACTCTATGGACACAAGCTTGACATTAGTCACCTAAAAGTATTTGGCTGCATTGCCTATGTACATGTGCTTGATGAAAAGAGGGAGAAGTTAAAACTGAAAGCTGTCAAAAGTATTTTTCTTGGCTATGCATATGAGAGAAAGGCTTACAAATGCTATGATCCATCCACTCGAGAAAGCCTAATTAGCAGGGATGTAGTTTTTTATGAGCTAGCCTCACGGTATGGTAATCTAAATGCAGTGGTCTCTCATGGACTAGCCAACCCTACTTACGTTGAAAATTATCCTTTAGATAGTACGTCTATGAGTGGACTGACATGTGATGGTTCATCCACTGTTAGTTCTTGGACAGGATGACTTCGCAGTCATGCTACTACATCCACTAACATGGATATGTTAGTGCTGAGGGGGAGATTAGATAAAGGCAAACAAAAGATGTTTGATGATGTGACTGGCCCACTTACATCTGGGTATGAGTCACCTGACAGTGATATTCTTGATGACATCTAGTGCAAGGCAAAGTAAGTATGTGCCACCTCATGAGAGGCAAGCCGAGAGCGCACCATAGTTGAGGAGATCTGAAAGGATCAGAAAACCAATTGACAAGTGGATATACAGTGGGTATTCAACCAGACATTATGCATATATGACTAAAGTGTTAGGCTACAAAGAGCCTACAAAGTTCAATGAGACAGTTACAGATGAGAATTGGTATGCTGCCATGGATGAGGAATATGCAACATTGGATGAAAATGAGACATGGAAATTGGTTTTTTTGTGCCTGAAGGCAAAGTACCCATTGGCTACAAATGGGTTTATAAAGTGAAATGCAAGTCAGATGCTTCATTGGAAAGGTATAAAGCTCAGCTGGTTGCAATGGGATATGCACAATAGTAGTATAGCCTACATTATGAGGAGACTTTCAGCCCGGTTGCCAAGATGGCAACGGTGAGAATAGTCATTGCATTAGTGGCTTCTAAGAGCTGAAAATTATGGCAAATGGATGTCAAAAATGCATTCTTAAATGCTGTCTTGCTTGAAGATCTATATATGGAGAAGTCTGAGGGTTATATACACCCTGATTATCCAACATATGTGTGTAAGATGAAAAAGTCCTTGTATGGGCTGAAATAGGCACCCAGATCATGGGATGCTCGCATAAGCACTTATTTGCAGCAACTTGGTTTTCACATAGGTCATGTAGATCACATCATGTTTACAAAGAAGACAGAGCATGGTTATGTTTTTCTAGTGGTTTATGGTGATGATTTGATCATCACAGGAGATGATGATCATGGGATTGCTGAAATTAAAGCAATGTTACATATTGAATTCAAAGTCAAGGATCTTGGTGACCTAAAGTACTTTCTTGAGACTGAGGTTGTGTCTACACCTCAAGGTATATGGCTATTACAAAAACAATATGCTCACAATATATTGCTAAAATATGGCATGATGGAGTGTAAAGCCATGGAAACACCATTGGATTAGAATGTCAAACTTGCAGTTGATGTTGGGATTGAGATAGAGAATGTCACTATGTATAGACAGATGGTGGATAGCCTGATTTACCTTACTATTACCCGTCCTGACTTGAGTTACGTAGTGGGACTGATTGGCCAATTTATGCTAAAACCTTGTAAGCCACACTTAGATGCAATCATGAGGATTATGCAATACGTGAAGGATACTATTGATTATGGGCTATTTTATGAGCATGGAAAATCATTCGACTTGATAAGTTATATGGATGCTGATTGGGCTGGTTGTGTATATGACACGAGATCAACCAGTGGTTATGCTTTTAGTTTGGACGTTAGTATGATCACCTGGAGTAGTAAGAAGCAGCCGACTGTTGCTTTATCTTATACAGAGGCAAAATACAGGGGTGCATCCTTAGCGGCATGCGAAGCAGTTTAGCTTGTGAAACTGCTGCATGACTTGGGTATACAGTTAGACAAGAAGGTCACCTTACATTGTCGTATTGCTGCGCATTTGAGGTGTGAAAACCACCCAAAAGTTGTACATGAGATTTGTTACTTTGTACATACTTTGGCGTAGACGTTGTGCTTTGCTTTGCTTGAACATTTTTCTTTCAGTTGGTTCATGTTCAATTTTACAGAAGAGACAAGCGCTGTTTGGGATTGAATCTGATATTTGGTATAAACAAATTAGAAGGAGAACGAGTTCTAGATCTGCAATGAGTATGGTTTTTCCGAGCTTCACAAGTTGTTTGCTTATGCTGGAGATGCAAATGGTATCAACAAGGGAGTTTAAGAAGACCAGTGAATTTTCAGATGAACATGAGGCTCATGTGTTATCCTTGATCATGGAACCACTGCTTGCCAAAATTCATTAGCACTATTGTTCATGTACTCAGCTGAGTGGATTTTACAGAACAGAAAAGTTTGAACCTTTGACATGCATTCAATATGCTTACATACACATGTGATGCTAAAATTGTGCTTTTCTTCCGAGCGGGAACACTTTCGATTGAAGTTCTTTGGCATTACAGCTCGCGGCTACTTTGGGCCTATTCTTCCTTGGTGCTTTTCTAATTCTAGAGGGAAGCTAATTTGAGAAAAAAAAAGGGGAAAAGAAAACACGAAAAGAAGAGGAAAAAGAGGGGATTTTTGAAAAGCTAAAGAAGGAGGGAAAAAGGGGAACAGAGGATACGAATGAGGAAAAGAAGGGGAGCTATTTTGAAAGGAAGAAGAGGTATTTTGGGAGGGAGGAACGCGGCAGAAAAAGAAAATGAGGACCGTGAGTTCGTGGCTTGTGAGGGAAAAAGACCACAGTGGCGGTCTGTACATGTTATTCGAGAGCGCGTCTTGAAGAGGATTGTGTCGTCGAAAGCCTAACATGCTGAAGGAACTGTAATAATAATGGATAGGGGAATCGACTGCGGTGAAAGAAGGGAACAGGTGGAGGATCGGCAGGTCATTATCCTGGGAGACGACTTTCCTAGCTCTCGGAAGCTTCTATGACGCATCTTCCATGTCGATCACCTTTGTTACCTGGGAGTGTATCTTCAAACTGATTTATGGGAAACGTATTCATTCCTTTTAAATAACAGTGAAACAGAATCTCCGTCATCGTAAAGAGGAGCATAAAAGGGTGTTTTCTTCCTCACTCAGAGGACATAATGGCAGTAATAGTTTGAATATGGCAGAATTATACAAGCTGAATTGGACGATGACAGTAAGAAGCGACTAAAGGTGACAGTGCTGGACGCAGAGGGCTGAATGACTGCGGCATATGTATTCTGATACGAGATGACAAACTCGAGCCATCATCTTCAGCTTCGGTTTCCCCTTTGTAATTCTGGACGGACTGATGATCTCTATTGCTGCTGTGGAGGACGAAGATTGAACGGAGATAAAAGGATTAATCCATGAAGTTCAGAGAGGGGCAGATGGGGAACTTCGACTTCCAGAGCCGCACGAATTAAAACCTGAACTGAAAATCGTCATCTGGAGTGCAAACAAAGGGCTAAAACGAATCGTTATTGCATCGATGAGATACAAATCCCGTTCCGATGCAGATTTCATTCTATGATACTACGATGACAGAAAAATCGATAGTGTCTGTACCCTGAATCTGCCAGTTCCTGAGTGACAGGACACACAATCTTGTACTCTCATCATGAAAAATCTGGCACTAGCAATGAACTTCTCCAACTTGAATATCTCAAGCCCTCTTTACCAGTGAGCCTTCTCTTTTATCCAAAACAAAAACATTAGCCAGTCTCCAGTTGCTTTTAAGCTTCAGAAGAATGTTCCTAAGAGCTGTTTCATGCGCCTTTCTAATGGGATTCTTGCACCTGGAGAGACTCTCATGGCAATTGTGATAAAATTCATTGAATTATTGGAGCTGGTCAGGAGAAGAATTGCAAGGACAGTTCACGATAGACAGTCTGAAGATCAAACCAGAAACAGAGTTTACTCCTAAACTGTTTGTAAAGCAGAAAGAGTATGTTGTAATAAAATGGGACCAGCAAGTGGTTTAATTGAATCCACAAGGTGATTATGAAGACATTGAGATTATAAATGATGACATCATGCAGGGCATAAGACATGAAATCACCCTTAAACCTGTTTATGGAGAAGCAATTATCTTACGCTGTCAGCCCAATCTTGTTCTTTTGAGAGAGTTTCTTTTACCCCAATGTGTTTTCCCTCAGTCCGTTGACACTGACTTTAGTGCTACATTCATGACACATACTAGCTGAGCTATCAGTTGAAGAAGAGTCTATTTTGAGGATATTCTCTTGAAGACTGGATGACATATCTGATGCTCTTGTATTCTGATTTATAACATAAAGTGGTTTTCTTGCGAGGATTGATTCTTTGGGTTGATCCATCTTGTTACTTGTACTTGAACCAAAAATTGTGATACACTTAAACCCTGGCATCATATTCGTCTTGATTATTTGATTTGCTTGATCTTTCATCTTGGAATTTCTCAAGAACCTCTGTGGTTACGACATTGCTTTCACAAACCCTTCGACAACATTGTGACAATTTCAATAGTGTGACGCTAGCTAGCAACCCCAACTATCATGCTAGATCCAAACACATAGAAGTTCATTACCATCTTATCAAGAAGATAGTACTTGCTTGAAAGATTGATCTACTCCAAATCACTTTTGGTAAAGAGAAGTTTGTGCATTTCAGGGAGCTACTTCGAGTATAGTAGTTAGCTTGAGCTTAAGAGAGAGTGTTGAGAATCAAGCTTGTGATCAGTATCACCCACATGACCAACCTTATCTAGACATTTTTCATCTTAGCTATCACTCTACATGTGTGTTGTAATAACTGAGTCGATCAGACTCAACCATGGTTAGTGGTACAGTCACTTAGTGACCTAGTGTGTTTATCAGTTATGTGTAATTAGACTTTAGTAAGCATTATGGAATAATGAGAAGAAGAGAACAATGAGAGTTCACTACTCTCTGTTATAGCTCCATATCTTTGTCTCTCTCTCTCTCCCTCTGAATCTTGAACATCTTGGACATTTTCCTATTCGGGGCATCCTCATTTTGTCTATGCAGTTGTTCATGTAGTGGTATTGCCTCTCCTACTCTCAAGTATGTGGGAGAGACTAGTATAATCATGGTTAAGAGTTCATTGATCATATCCTCAATGATACCTTCAGCATCTTACAAGTGAGCTTATGCTTCTTTTATCCATTCCTTGACCTTATCCACAACCATTAGCTACTGATTGGGGTGAAGGTACTCTCCAACCTTAGCGCTTCCCTTTTCTCTCATCTTAGGAGCAAATGTTTCTACTTCACCATCAGTGATCTATTTTCATTTGCTAATATGGTCTTAATCTGTCTTGAGCATTATTTTTGTCTCACTCCTCTTTTCCCTCCTTTGTTACCTCTTTTTTCCCATAGAGGATGCATCTAGATTGCTAAGTCCAAGTAATGAGATATCAGCCTACTTTGTTTGGGCTCGTGTTCTGAAATTTAGGGGGATAGGTGTGCCATTGTTGTCAAGTGCCTTGACACAAAAGAGTCTGAGCGACACAGATGGCACGATTGACAAAATAGTGAAGGATTCTCACATAGGGCAATCGATGAATAGGTATGTGACTCTGCATTTGGGACACCTCAAGTTGGCTTTCTCGCTATTTACTTACTCCTTTTTAGGACAACAAGATGAGATATGCTTTCAATGGTCACACGCCTAACAAGATATGGGCTCATGGTTCTGAGCTCCTCCTAGGACTCTACCTCTTTCTCTACCTAAGGCTATGATCAGCACATGCCTATAGTCCATCAATATGGGATTACCCTCATCGTCATAAGAGATGTAAGGATTCACATGAGTATTTCTCTAATGGTTTCTTCACAAAGTGCAATAGAGTATCCCTTGGTGAATGGGTCACAATAGGTCCAGGTAGTCGAGGGATTCCCATTGGGTTGATGTCTATCCTCAAAGCAGTTGGCTTTGAATCGTTAGATGTAGGTAGAGCCAAAGGGGCTCCCCTTTCGAATCATGGCTGTCTAATTTCTAGATTGTATGACTAAATATAAGGTTGTTAGTAAGGCAACAGTCTTGGTAATCTCAAAAGTGCATGGTGTCATGCCTGAATCTTCTGCAATCGGCACAAAACCGTGATCTGGGATTAGGTTATTCAAATGGCAGGTGGTTCGCTCCACAGTGCACACACTGCAGGTGAGATCATACTGCCCTTTATATTAACTCCTGCAGTCTAGCTAGCTCCCCGAATTTAGATCAACTATAGCTTGGGTTTGGTTGACACTCTTTCCTTTTTCTTGTTCATTGGGGGTTGCTCGTTTGCTAAGTGTTGTGGTTCTCTCAGCGTTTCTAAGTGTGTTGCTCCCTTGTTGTGTAGCTTGAGAGCTCCTCTTCCTAAGCAAGTTAACCAATCGTATGGCCTGCTCAAAGACTCTTGCAAGCACATCCCTTTGCACATTTGAGTTGCTCACTAGGAACTTATAGAGTTCTTTGTTGTGGATCCCATTAATAAATATGGTAGAGACCGATCTCTTATTGGGTTGCTTAGTTGTATATATCCTCTTATAGAGACTCCTCACATGTGTGATGTAGTCTCGTATGTCCGCTTTGTCTTTTTGGCTGACATTCATCAACTTAACAATAAGGTTTTCAGAGTATCCTACCTTCAAGAATCTCTTGATAAAGAGATCCTTCCATTGGGTGAAATTATTTTGTTCGTCAGCATTGTTTAGACTAGTAAACCAAGTTCATACCTTGTCTCCCAAGCAAAGACCGAATGCTTATGTTCGTTAAGTGGAGTTCATGAGATTATTAGCCTCACACACCTGCTCAAACTCCTCGACAAAGTTGTAGGGATCATGGCCTGCTTGGTATTTATCAATTTTCTTTGCAAATATAAGTATTTTCATAAGGGTACCTCACTTTGCTCAACACTAGTGTTGTCTAGCAATCTTTTCCTGGGTAGCTCCCTCATTGTGAGGTCGGCTTATAAGACTCTCTCCCTATCAGCATTGCCTCATGTTCTATTCCTACCTGAGATGGCTAGAATCTATGAACCTCATTGAGCTCTCTCTCCTATCACAACCTCTAAGCCCTTTGCTGATGCCAGGAGGCATATTCCACGCCACGGTGGATTCCGTGAGGTTTTACAGTGGATTCCGTAAACTTAGATGACCGGGGCTCACACGCAAAGAGGATTTTTTGTGCGAGAAGTTGATGGGGACGCCTGTCCTTTTCGGGCGTTTCATTAATTTAGTGTGTACATGGGTGATTCCATAGCGGGTGATTCCGCAAAATGCATATTAAATTAATAAACGTTTATGAGTTTAGAGTGCGCACTCGTAATAAATTAAGGTTAGGATTTATTTCTAACCAGTTGATTTATTTATGTAGCTGAAGACTGCTAGGTATTCACTTTTGTCGGTTTAATTGTATTATTTTACTAACGATTGTGAATGCTTCAGTTGATGTGTAGAGATAGCAGCAGTGGCGGAGGAAAGCATTGGAGTCTAGCGGGTTTTCGACTCTTGGATTAGATTTTGATAGGCGCCACGCCTATATTTTGATTATGTCTATAGAGACATCGATTATTTATTATTATATTGTATGCGCTTATGCGCCTGGATATGTTATTTTTATTTGGACATTGAGATTGGGCGTGCCAGACTCTTTGGGCACCGTCCATTAGCTTTATTTTCCTATTTTTGGTAGAAAGCAAACTCAAAAGCTAAAAGCTTGTCATATTTTTGTAATTGGGCTATTTTTGAGCAAAAAGATTGGAAATATACATTAAATACATGCTTTGTGAAGCGCTCACACAAGGCATGGGGGAGATTCAACCCAATTTGTCTCTTGTCTCATGTCGTGCTTGCTTTTACATTGATTTTTGTGCTAAAAAGTAGAGAACTTTGTTCTTGGGGATCTACGCACCAGTGGTATCAGAGCGGAGCAGAGATCAAGGGCTTCCAATCGCTACCAATCTCGGGCGAAGGCGTAGCTCCAGGAACAAACGGCCTCTACAGTCAATCTCGTCGCGAACCGTCGATACAGGCAGACTTCTGGCGATCAAGAACCCCTATTTCCACTGTCAGATCGCGAAGGACCACTCTCTGTCGGCGGAGGACCACTCAAACACTTCCTTCATGAAGTCGTGGAGTTACAGATAAGATCTTTCCTAATCAAGTTTAGTTTGAGCTTAAAGCTTAGTCTTAAGCTTAAGAAACTTTAAAAAGCTTCAAATCGTCAATCGACTGGCAAGAAGATACCTCCGAAAATTGCGCGCAGTGAAAACGGCCCCCCCCCGCTCCACGAAATCACGACGTGCTGTCCTCTTTCTTAAGCTTATTAGCTTAAGCTTAACTAATTAAGCTTAAGTCATCAAGCTACTCTCAAGTCAGACAAGGCAGAGAAGTCTGCAAACTCTCGGTCACGCACTCCAGAAGTCAAGTTCAGCAAGTCACTTGGAATCAAGTCCTGCTAGTCCTGCAAATCGGCTAAGTCCAGCAAGTCAACAACCCTGCAAGTCTGTTAAGTCTGCAACTCTGCAAGTCAGACTAAATCAGAACTGACTAACGCTCGAAACTCCTAGAAGACTTGTTCGTTTGCAAAAACTCAGAACTGGAAAGTTGTTCGCAGCAAGCTGTTTTACCTATCTACAAGTTCGTTGAAGTACTTTCAGCAAACGGAGACAGAAATATTTCAGAATTTCTGAAAATTGAAGAAGAAAATACCCAAAAATACATAGCCTTGTAACCCCAAATTTGAGCTACGCTCATCCCGCTAATTGATTTTGAGTGAGAAAGGTTTGTTGAGTTTTACAGGATGACTACCCCACATATGGATGATCCTATGGCTGAAGACGATCTACCCGAGCCTACCATGGAACAAAAGCTGGATCTTATCATGCTACAATTGGACGAAGAGCGAAGAGCTAGGCAAGCCTTGCAAGCGCAATTGACAAAGCTACAAGGAGCGTCCACTGATAAAGAAGAACCGCAAGCTGAAGATTTGATACGCCGTACCATCGACGCCACTCTTGAAGCACAAACCATTCGCAAGGAATCCAAGATAAGTAAACGAAGTTTCAAGTTTCGCACTTTCAATGGCATAAGAGAAGGAAAGACTGTTTTATCATTCATTAGCCAGTTTGATGACTATTTCCATGAGGAAACTTATCCTGAGAAAGATAAAATCAAGTGTGTTACTAATCATCTGATAGATAGAGCATCACTTTGGTGGACTGTCGTCCGCAAGAGCATAGAATGTCCTGCTACATGGGAAGATTTCAAGAAGAAGTTCATGCAAAATTTCCTTCCACCACAATTTCATGAGAAGGCAATCAAGCAATGGGATTTACTTCAACAACGCGACCGTGAGCCTATTCCACAGTATACAGAGCGTTTTTGGAATGCACTCTTACAGCTACGCATGCTTGAAGACGTACCAGAGACGACACATAAGCGGAAGTACATGTCTGGACTTCTTGGACATTACTACGCTGAGGTGAATATGTTCAAGCCTGCTACCCTTGAAGACGCCATCTCCTTAGCTCACGACACTGAAGATAAGTTACGTGGAAGAGATCGACGACCACAACCATTCCAAGCAAATGGTAATTATGGATCTAAACAATTCAATTCAAATTTCAGAAGGTTTAATCCAGGTCGTTTTTCATCACCATCTTTCCGCAAGAATTGGCCTAAACCACCTGCATTACCATCCACTGTCAATCCAAATCCTAAGCCTATCCAACAAGCAAATCCAAATATACCCAGACTCCCAGCCATTGCAAATAATGTGACCAAAGCCAAGCCTATCGTATGCTACAAGTGTCACCAGCCAGGCCATCTCGCAGCAAATTGTCATTCAAAGAAGCCATCAGCACATATCAACTACCTTGGAGCTATGGACGAGGACGAGCATGAGGATATGCCGGATTTCACTGAAGAAGAAGATGATCCTACTACTACTTCCGACACTTTACCAGGTATGCCTACTTTACATTCATTGTTGACTATGAAATGTATGGTGCATGGAAAAGAAAGAATTATATTACATGATGACGGTAGTACGCATGATTTTATTTCAGCAAAATTGGTAAAGGAATTGAAATTGCATACAGTACCTACGCATTATCGCATAAAAGCTGCATTTTTAGGCACTAGGTACAATGGCACACAAGAAGTTCAAGATCTAGAAATTCAAATTGGTCCATATATTGAAAGAAGAAATTGCTTAGTTGTCCCATTACAGTCTAGCGACATTATCCTAGGAATGCCATGGAGACACCAACATAATCCTAATATAGATTATTCCACACACACAATGAATATTAATTTTCAAGGAAAATCTATTACATTATTTGGTATGCATGCATCTCATATGTTTCCACTGCTTTCGCATACTCAAGCAAAACGTGCACTACGCAAGAATACTAAATCATATCTCATTTGGGTGAATGAATTACACGCAAAAGAAACTCATATGCACCCTAGACATAAGGAATTTCTTGCATATTTTAAGGACTGTTTTGCAGAAGACCTACCACCAGGTTTACCTCCATCACGTCCAGAAGACCATAAGATTGACCTAATACCTGGCACACAACCACCTTGCAAAGCCCCATATAGGCACAATCAAATAGAGCAAAAAGAAATCCAGACTCAAGTAGAAGAATTACTAAATAGAGGTTTAATTCGACCTAGCAGTTCTCCATTCGGTGCACCTGTGCTCTTAGTCAAGAAAAAGAATAATACTTATCGGATGTGTATTGACTACCGAGCATTAAACAAGATCACTGTAAAGAATAGGTATCCTATACCTAGAGTTGACGACCTTATGGACAAACTGCAAGGATCTTCTATATTTAGTAAAATTGACCTTAAATCTGGATATCATCAGGTGAGGTTAGATAGATCCGACATATTTAAGACTGCATTCAGGACACAGTTTGGCCATTACGAATTCTTAGTTATGCCATTCGGATTAACTAATGCACCTGCTACTTTCAGTAGAATGATGAACCGTATTTTTCTAAAATATCAATATTGTGTGATTGTTTTCTTTGATGATATTTTAGTATTCAGTCAAAGTGAAAAAGAGCATTATGAGCATTTATCATTAGTTTTTCAATTACTGAAAGAAAATCAATTGTTTGCAAATCCTGACAAGAGTGAATTCTTTAAGACAGAAATAGAATATCTAGGTCATATTGTATCAAAAGAAGGAATAAAAGTTGATCCTAAGAAAATTGACGCAATATTGCATTGGCCTATTCCTAAAAATGTACATGAATTACGCTCATTCCTTGGTCTTGCTAGTTTCTATAGGAAGTTTGTACGTAATTTCTCATTACTTGCTTTACCACTGACCAAACTTCTTAAGAAAGGCATTGTTTATCAATGGACTGAAAACCAGCAGAAATCCTTTGATTTACTTAAACATGCATTGACCAATGCCCCTGTCCTACAATTGCCTGACTTTAACAGACCATTCTTTTTAGTTGTGACTGATGCTAGCGGATCAGGAATAGGAGCCGTGCTAATGCAAGACAACCATCCAATAGCATATTCTAGTTCTAAGCTGAAACCCTCTGAGCTTAAATATTCCACTTATGACAAGGAACTCTTAGCAGTTGTTCAAGCATTGAAACAATGGAAGCATTATTTAATGGGTTCAGAATTCATGATAAAGACCGACCAGCAAAGCATTAGACATCTACTTAGCCAACCCCAAATTTCTGACCGTCATATCAAATGGGCTTCATTTATTCAAAGTTTCCATCCTATCATTCAATACCAACCTGGAAAAGAAAATGTAGTTGCCGATGCATTAAGTAGAAGACCTGCAATTCATAACATTTCTATCATATCTTTTGATTCTTTGATTGCTATGAAAGACACATATCACCAGGATATTACTTTTCATTCTGATTGGCAAAAATTAGTTCAAAATAATTTCATTCCTGTTGATTCATTGTCATATAATGATGGATTCATGTTCTTTGAAAAGAGACTGTGTGTTACTATTCCATTCCGATCTTTTGTTTTGAATGAAATTCATTGTCCCCCATATCAAGGTCATAGAGGTATCATTTCTACATTACGCATGTTAACTGAAGATTTTTATTGGCCGCATATGGATGCAGATGTGTCTAATTTTGTTTCTGAATGTTTGATTTGTCAAAGAATAAAAAGACATCATGGTAAACAGTATGGGTTATTAATGCCTTTATCTATTCCATCTAAACCTTGGGAACATATATCTATGGATTTCATTACTGGCTTACCAAATACTAAATCTAACCATGACATGATTTGGACAATTGTAGATAGATTTAGTAAGCAAGCATATTTCATTGCATGTAAGAAAACTTTAACAGCATCACAAGCAGCACAGTTATTTTTGAAAACTATTTTTACTAACCATGGATTGCCGAAAGTGATTATTTCAGATAGAGATTCTAGATTTTGTAATAATTTTTGGATTACACTGTTTGCAAATCTAGGCACAAAGATTGATTTCTCATCTGCATTTCATCCAGAAACAAATGGACAAACAGAAGCCACAAATAGCACTATTTTAGATCTTTTACGTGCATACACTATCTCTAAACCTCAAACATGGGATACTCATTTGCATTTATTACAGTTTGCTTACAACAATACACCGCGCACATCTACAAAGAAAGCACCTTTTGAAGTTATTTATGGACATAGATTATCTACACCTGTTGCATCTTTGTCTAATAGAATACAAAGTGCCGATGATATTGCTGTTATGCATAACACTATTTTTGATGAAGTAAAGGATATGATTGCTAAAGCCCAACAATCATATACCAAACAAGCCAACAAGAAAAGACAAGACATGAATTTCAAAGTTGATGATTATGTTTGGCTTAGAATAGAAAAGCGTAGACTGCAAAGTGTAGATAAACATCCAGTTGTCAAATTAGCCCCTAGATTCTACGGACCATTTAGAATCATTCATAAGATTAATGACAATGCATTCAAGTTAGAATTGCCATCTCATTGGAAAATTCATAATACATTTCATATTAGTTTATTGAGACCATTTAGAGGACAATTACCTATCCACCCTGTATATGAAAACCCACCTTTACTAGAAGAAGAGACTGAAATACTTGAACCAGAAGCCATTATAGACACTGACTACATGACCACTAGAACTGGCCGAAGGTATTCTAGATATCTAGTGAAATTTAAGAACCATCCTGTAGAGGAAGCACAATGGATGCACGCTAGAGACCTAAATGCTTTCCCCACTCTGTTAGCTCCACATTGAGCTAATAGCAATTGAGGTCAATTGCTATCCCACCCCGGGGGTATGATGCCAGGAGGCATATTCCACGCCACGGTGGATTCCGTGAGGTTTTACGGTGGATTCCGTAAACTTAGATGACCGGGGCTCATACGCAAAGAGGATTTTTTGTGCGAGAAGTTGATGGGGACGCCTGTCCTTTTCGGGCGTTTCATTAATTTAGTGTGTACATGGGTGATTCCATAGCGGGTGGTTCCGCAAAATGCATATTAAATTAATAAACGTTTATGAGTTTAGAGTGCGCACTCGTAATAAATTAAGGTTAGGATTTATTTTCAACCAGTTGATTTATTTATGTAGCTGAAGACTGCTAGGTATTCACTTTTGTCGGTTTAATTGTATTATTTTACTAACGATTGTGAATGCTTCAGTTGATGTGTAGAGATAGCAGCAGTGGCGGAGGAAAGCATTGGAGTCTAGCGGGTTTTCGACTCTTGGATTAGATTTTGATAGGCGCCACACCTATATTTTGATTATGTCTATAGAGACATCGATTATTTATTATTATTTTGTATGCGCTTATGCGCCTGGATATGTTATTTTTATTTGGACATTGAGATTGGGCGTGCCAGACTCTTTGGGCACCGTCCATTAGCTTTATTTTCCTATTTTTGGTAGAAAGCAAACTCAAAAGCTAAAAGCTTGTCATATTTTTGTAATTGGGCTATTTTTGAGAAAAAAGATTGGAAATATACATTAAATACATGCTTTGTGAAGCGCTCACACAAGGCATGGGGGAGATTCAACCCAATTTGTCTCTTGTCTCATGTCGTGCTTGCTTTTACATTGATTTTTGTGCTAAAAAGTAGAGAACTTTGTTCTTGGGGACCTTTGGGAATTCACTACGTGAGCTACCTGCGTCCGATCTGCGCACCATTTGCTCCTAGCTATAACTTGCAATGAGCTGCAATGCTATTGGTCTTCCATGATGTGCTATCCTTGTCAACCAATCGTACTGTGTAACAAGTCGCCAAATGTCATCGAGGTACCCTACCATGTTAAGGTCAAGGTCAAGGTTGAGATCGTTCTCATTCGTGTTGGCGCCTGTCATGATGGTTGTCTCCCGACCTCCTAGTGCTTCTATGAGGTCAACTAGGCCAGCTAAAGATGTGCCTCTAATCTTGGCTAGTCCTTTCTTCCCTCAATATTCTAATGTTTTTTTTTTCCCTAGATATTTTTTATTGGTGTCTTGGGCCACTTCTCTCATTTCCAGAATTACACTCCTACGAGTGGGTTCATTTTTAGCTTAATCTCTCTTAGTGTGTTCCTTGTTAATCCAAACACTTATACACTAGAGTAATGCAACTCAATGTGAGTTATGTGAAATCAAGCTTTTCATCTTTCACATACGCTTAAGTGTCTACAATGCATAGTGTAACATTTGATGAAGTCAACTACATCCAATCAGTTTCATGCCATTGCAACCTTTTCTAGTGGATTTTGATTACTCTTAGTAGACCACTTTGGGTCCTTGATGGGTTGTTATAGGTGGTCTGACGGGTGTTAAGCCGAGTGGGTCAACTTAAGTCTCTATCTAAGGTAGCAGCTGAAGGCCAATTATTTTAATCACTCCTAAACTGCTACGTCAAGGTTTTTGAGTGCAAACAACTCTATGATCTCACATGTGTTGGGGTCCAAATTCCAACCTGCTTGGTGGACAATTGTGGTAATAGGCCCTAACAGATCTTAAAATGATAGAAAACAATCAAAAATAGGATTCTAAACAACTTTTCTGAGTCCAAGACTCGACCATCCGAGTGGGCTCCTAAATGTAAGTGGCTATCCAAGTGATTAAACTCAAACTCGGAAGAGACACTCCTATCTGAGCATCTAAGTGGCCATCCAAGGTTGAGGATTCGATCGTCCGAGGCCCAAATTTGGTGTGAGTCTGAGTGGTTAGACTCTTGTCTGAGTCAACATCCGAGTGGACTTAAGTCACTCGAATGTCTAAGCCTGGTCGACTATCCAAGGCATGTGATCGCCATTAGATTGACGCATGAAAACATGTCGAATGGCACAACTATTCATTTTTATGATTTAATGATCAATGCCCAATGTACCCAAGGTTTTGAATCAATGCAACAATCATCCATAAGGACTTAGAGCATACATGAAATGCGTGAATGTGTCAATGCGGAAGATTTTTTGGTGTTACTGCCTCTGGACATGTACTACCTATCCCCCACAATAGCTCTCTCAATCTCATAGTATGCAAATGAGCTCTCTTTTCCCCTTTTTCACCTTTTGTGTTCTATCTTTCTCCCCTTACACACTATTTTTCTTCCTAGATATTTTAAAAAACATTTCTTTCTTCCCCTATTTCCTTATTTCATGGTTATACAGAGGGTTATCTTTTCCTTATTTCCTAGGTCTTAATGTCTAAAATCTTATCAAAATACACTTCTCCTACTCTAACTAATGCACAGAAAGCTTTCTAAACCTAAATAAATCCACAAGAGAGATCTAATGGCCTCCGACTCCCTCACTTTCTACCTAAATCCAATTGTCATTTTGGGGACACTCTTACTTTGTCACTCAATTTGGAGTGCATAAGCACTCAAGCTTCAATCTGTTAGTCTTGGCAATGAAACCAAAATGTCATCACTCTCGCGAGCAAACCTAGCAAGTCCCACAGACCGCTTATTGCTTTAAGCGTTTCAAGCAGAGAGCTATGGCTACCTGTCACATAGCCATATGTACTCTTCCACACCCAAATGTAGCGAGCTTACCTTTCAATCCGATCAAGTATCTCCTTCCACAAATCAGTTGATAGCTCCACGACTCAAGATGCACCCTCGAGTGAGCTCCATCTCCAAGCTTCGAGCTTTGACCTCCATAGCCATGTGCGCAAGAAGGAAGAAGAAAAGAAGATGAATATGAAGAGAGGAGAAGAAGAGCTTCTCCACGGCCCCTCACTCTCCCTCTCTCATACTCCCTCTCATGCACAAGAAGGAAGCAAGAGCAAGACACAAGAAGAGAACAAGCTTGGCCACACGCAAGAATGAGCTTCTTCATTCATTTTTTGACTTTTATACCTACCCTATTCCCTCCTTGGTTAGCCATCCCCTTCTTGGTCCAGTCCTCTACTCTTTCCTTCTCCTTCTTATTAGTGTGGCCCTCAATCCATACCTCTCATTCTTTACAACTTGCACATGAGAGAGCTCATTGCTCTTTTACAAAATGAATTGCAATGCACGTGACAATTTTCTTGCTAACATATTAAAGTGTGTTTACTATTATGTGCTTCATTTCACATTTGAGACTTTTCCCTGCACTTCATGTCTTCAGATTTTTTTGAGCGTGCCTATGTCCTCTGTCTTCCTCGTACCTTGGGACTATCTTTCATTTTTTATTTTTCAACTTTTCCATCTTGGTCTTCAAAGCGCGTAACAGTTAAGAGATTTAAAGGCAAACTGAATTAAATTCCATAGTTTTATAAATCCTTTGGAGCAATTCATTTTCTCACTATAAATCAATGCAATAGAAATAGTTTTGTAGAAAAGAATTGGAGCAATTTCTCATTGTACATCAATGAAATCAATTTTTAAATGTGTTTATGTCGTATTGGACTTGTTTTTTAAAGAGTATTCACTAATTTATATATTCACTTATGGGGATCACGTGTGTTTAATACTTTCGTATGACCCCCATGATGATTACTATAGTACTATACATTTTCATCAATAATTGTTTTGTTTCATCAAAACTACTTATTTCAACATGTCAATAGTATAAATAAGCCTCTATCTATGTGGGTATGTCTATCTAAAGGAGAAGTAGAGTATAAATGATGCTACAATGTATGAACTGGTTGTCATATGACAATTTTTTTGCTCTATTTCTTAAGACAGCCATGCTAACACATTCAAACGATATTCTAATGCAATGTCATTGTAATGCTAACATCAATATCAATGGTGAATTGCATCACATGTTGTAAATTCTTCAAACTTTCTCGAATAGTGTTTAGATATTACATATATCCATGAGTACAATTTAAGGTAGCATCACATATTCGTAGTTGCCTATATAAATTGAATAGAAATAAAGATCTAGACATGATATTTGCATGTACAATTCGTATAAAAAGAAGAAAATATATTAATATTGTAATTATTTTTACATCAAATAGTGTCTTAGCATGGTATCATTGTAGAGCTATGATGAGAGTACAAATATAATTAGTTTCTTAAAAGAGGCAACTTCTTTAAGCAATTACCCTTGCACCACACTAGACACCATCTCTGCTTTTGGAGCCTCAAAAGCACTTCCCAAAGCCATTGAGATCATGATTCTTCCATGTACGTATGTGCAAAAAATGTATCTCATTAACTCCTCAATAAGGATAATATTGTTGGCATTCAGGGTGATACTTGAGACACATAACACCTTTGAAAGTGCTTTGAGAATCTTGAGTTGGACGCAAGTGGTAGGGGTGAACTTGATGTGAACCATAGCAATGTATCGAGGGGAGATACACCCTATGTATTGAGCTAGGGTGGCATGTCTTTTGAATGCCCCTTGACACACCTATATACTAGCAAACTCATCTATATCGAGCATAACTTACATATTTCTAAGAAAAAATATCAATAAAAATTCATTAAATTAAGCAAAAATACACACAAGAGCAACCAAATTTACCTATTGTGCTTCATTAGTCTTAACCTTGGTTTCTTTGGTTAGGTCCATGCTGGAATTTGAATTATTTGTTGTGCTAAGGGTAGTACCTAAGATGCAAGATTGGAGAATCTCATTGCATCCACCCTAGTGCAAATAGCTTCAAATTCTTCTACCCCAATTACACGTTTCTTGGAGGTGCCAATTGCAACTATTAGGGCATCAATTGTACCTTCCAACTCTTCAACCTTGGGAGATGAGGCAAGAACCAACAATGTTAACATGGTATCCCAAGAAAACTCACATTCTATTGCTAGCATGGAGAATGCCTCGTCCTCCCATACACAACATCTCCTCCACATGGTAGAGAAAGACAAACATTCTAAGACTTCTTCATAACCCTAGAGAGCCACTTTGCAAAGCCTTCATCTTCATTGATATACATCAAGGGGTTGAGGAAGAGGACTCTTAGGCACATAATGGTAGATAAACTCTACACACTAAGAAAAGATTTAGAACTAAGGCTAGAGGGCTATGTTGTACATGAAAGAGGCATTTAAGGTATGCATGGAATGCCAAATAAGTTGCTTTCTACTAAGAGAAAGTGATCACATATTGTTTCTTTATTTTTAAAGCAATATTTTGCTATCAAGTAGTCTAAGAAGCTATTCCAGTCACGGCTAAGTTCGCTAAAGAGAATATTACTTTTAAAATAGGTTTTAAACATTTAAGGAAGTCGATACGACTGTAAGAGGACAATGTAAATCCTATACAATATGTTAATTTAGTATTTGCTTGCATTATTTCGAAAGATTGCAAGTTGCAAAGCCCATTTCAAATATCTAATATGATTAGGTTCTAGTCCACTTCATCGTGATTTTTGACTTGAAAGTCTATTCTTCACCTAGCCACAATTGAAAGCGGAAAGACTCGCCTATTATCATCTCATTAACTCTCATGTAAAGCCAAATAAAGCAACGATACTATTTTGTGGATTCTCTATTGCTTTACTCAAACATGGTCTATCTTTTCCCTTGGGAGGGTTCACTATAACCTACATATTACGTGTGTTGAGAGTTTATTTATAAATAGCTTGATATATATATATATTCTTGGAATAAAACCATATCACTTTATATTGAATATGTAAATAACTATTTTATATTATATCTTTTTACATATAAATATAATATTTAAAAAATCCAATATGTTGAACCCACATGATACCTCCCCCCCCCCCCCCCCCCCCCCAAGGCACTCACACACCCACCCCTCAATCTTTTTCCACACATGGAAAATATATTATCGTATATATGCTTATATAATAGATAAAGTGTATATGCTTATATAGATAGATATGGTGAGTATAGAGATATGAGCCAAAAAAACGCGTTGGAGTTTTCAATGTGTAAGGTAGAATTTGATCGTCTGCGTAGAATTGGATTGTATGCCAACATCACACGAATTAATGGAGCACTGTTGGAAAATCATATTTGCAAGTTGGATACGTTGAGATTGTTTTAGGAAGAGCAGGTTGATAAGAAGGGGTCCAATCTCATCAAAAGGCAATGCGATGATTCCGATGCGAGCATGATATGAAGCACCAAAGGTCCAGTGGGATTTTCCCACCGTGAGCTGTGCAACATGCAACTCGTTAAGTTTCCGTCCCACGAGAGGCAAGAAATTTCAGAACACACAAGCTTGCCCCTGAATGTTTGTTAGAATGTGACGACTCGCCAGTAAGTAGCAAAGACCAATTCTCCATACCAAACTAAGTGCATTGTGGGACGTTGCTAGCTCCTGGTGTCAGTGTCCTTGGAGAGTCACTGTTGACCAAATAAATGCAAGCAGTACTCCTCACGCAGCGTTCATCAATAAATATTACCTTTCAATATCTAAACTTTGTGGAAGCTTTTAATCAAAATACCTTAACAATGATAAAATTCTGATCCATATTCTCTAGAAGGGCTAGTCCATATTCTCCTAAAGGTCTCTCTATGATCTTGCCCTTCCACTTGAGGTCACTTTTCAAAATATGGCCTTCGAATGATGTGTGCAATCAATATTACCTTTCAAGATCTAAACTTTGTGCAAGCTTTTAATCAAAATCACTTAACAACGATAAAATTCTAATTCATGTGTAAGACAACTTTTCCATTCAATTTATAGTATACATATTCGATTTAATCAACTCTATATTATGAATCATTGATATAACCTTTACTATCAGCCTCGATGAATTTCAAGCTATCCCAAGTAGGGTAGATTGCATCCCAATCTACCTCTCTTGGATCTCGTGTGCCATTGTAAGAAAGAAACATAAGCTTCTTAACATTCTCTAAGCTCAATCGATTGCAGTCTTTTGACTTGACACGGTTCATCTTGGAGAATACCCTTTCACAATTGATTGTGCTTGCCTTAGTAACTAGGAATTGGGCAATTAGATCAATAAATTTATTTATAATATAATATACTAATTTTTAAGAAAAAAAATGCCTTCAAATACAATGCTAGAAATTTTTTTGCAATATTTTGGGATTCTCCAACAGGCCAATAATGACCCAGGGGCCAGGGCCCAGAAGGGTTGTGAAACCTTCAGAAATGAACCTTGGACACTGCGACTGTGTTTTTACCGAAAGGGTTGACGATTATTAACTCTGAAAAGACGGGTGACCAACTCCAACGACCAGATGCGGTGAGAGTTGATGCTGCAACGCGCTCCATGCATTCATCAAATTACGTGCCTCTTCTCCTACAAATACCCATCTAGTCTGTCGAAGAATGAAGATCATCGGCTTTGAACAGGCTCACTGCCTACAACAATTAGCAGTTAGCACTGAGCAGCCTCAGCCATCATAGTTCACCTGGACGTTCACCCTGTTCGTGCACAATCGCCGCCTCTGTATAGAAATGCCGCACTTCATACCCTGTTCGTGAATAATGCGTAAGCCGGAATTACTGTTAGAACTTCCATTATCTCATCGCTTTGTCTAATCACTTGTAGGAGGAACTCTTGAAGCAGCCATGCAGCACTTACCCTATAGTCAGGACCTAATTAGCGGCCTGCGGAATGATGAGTTCGAAGCGGAGGTGGATGGCACCAGGAGGTCAGCAGACATAACGATTATGTCGTCCCGGCTGGAGCAGACGATCAAGCAGAGCCAAGAGTTCCTACTGTCTCTGCAGTACCCGGAAGGCTACTGGTGGGGGGAGCTGGAGAGCAACGTCACCATAACGGCGGAAACTGTGCTCCTGTACAAGATACTGGGTGTGCAAGAGGACCAATATCCCAAGGAGAAGATGGAGAGATACCTAAGGAAACGGCAGCGCGATCACGGGGGATGGGAGCTGTTCTATGAGGGCGGTGGCGAATTGAGCGTCACAGCGGAGGCTTACATAGCCCTGCGTCTCCTAGGCGTGCGTAAGGCGGATCCGGCTCTGAAGAGAGCTCTCCGGTTCATTCTGGAGAGAGGGGGGATCACGAAGACGCGCATCTTCACCAAGCTGTGCCTGGCGCTATTGGGGTGCTTCGACTGGACGGGGATACCCTCCCTCCCGGTGTGGTTCATGCTGCTGCCCAGCTGCTTCCTGACAAGCATCTACGAGATGTCCAGCTGGGCGCGGGCAAGCACTGTCCCTCTGATGGTGGTGTTCGATAAGAAGCCCGTGTTCTCGGAGGTGGTGGCTCCCCAGGCCTTCGACGAGCTGTATGCGGAAGGGCGGAAGAACGCGCCGACATACGCGAAGTTCGAGGGCAAGTGGACGGACGTCTTCTTGGCAGTCGACCGGGCCTTCAAGGTGGCCGAGAAGCTGAACGTGGTGCCCTTCAGGCGGTGGGGGCTGCGGAAAGCCGAGAGATGGGTCCTGGAGAGGCAGGAGGACACCGGCGGCTGGGCGGGCATCTTACCGGCCATGTTCTACTCTCTGCTCTGCATGAAGACGCTAGGGTACGAGCTCACGGATCCGGTCATGCAGCGCGGCTTCAAGGCCCTGCGGAACTTCGCCATGGAGACGAAAGAGGAGTACTGGGTGCAAGCGTGCGTGTCGCCCGTGTGGGACACGGCCCTGGTGGTGCGCGCCCTGGTGGAGTCCGGGCTGGCGCCGGACCACCCGGCGCTGCAGCGGGCGGGGGAGTGGCTGCTGCAGAAGCAGATCACGCAGCCGGGCGACTGGACCTTCAAGAACGCGGCCATGCCGGGCAGCGGCGGATGGGCCTTCGAGTTCGTGAACCGCTGGTACCCGGACGTGGACGACAGCGCGGTCGTCGTCATGGCCCTGCAGGCCCTCCGCCTGCCACCCCACCGCGAGCCCGTCAAGGAAGGCGCCATATCCCGCGCCGTCAAGTGGATCGCCTCCATGCAGTGCAAGACCGGTGGCTGGGGCGCCTTCGACAAAAACAACGACCAGGACTGGCTCAACGCCACCCCCTACGGCGACCTCAAGGCCATGATCGACCCCAACACCTCCGACGTCACGGCCCGCGTGCTCGAGATGGTCGGCCGCATGAAGCCGCGCGAGCAGTACTGCACCTGCTTGCCCCTCCTCGACTCCATCAACAGAGGCATGGCTTATCTCAGGAAAGAGCAAGAGCCCGAAGGTTGCTGGTTCGGCCGATGGGGTGTGAACTACATCTACGGTACCTGCGGGGCGATGGTGGCGTTGTCCCTGGTGGACCCTTCCTCCCACCAGGAGGAGCTCTCGAAGGGGGCACAATGGCTGGTACAAGTGCAGAATGCGAGCAATAACGGTACCAGTACGTCGGTAGGCGATGGAGGATGGGGAGAGTCGTGCCATAGCTACGATGAACCTGCCCTAAAGGGCAAGGGGGATATCCCTAGCACGCCCTCTCAGACTGCCTGGGCACTCATGGGGTTAATGGCGGCCGGGGACACTTTGGGCAAGTACGAAGTGGATGCTATTGAGGATGGGATCAGCTACCTTATTCGAACCCAAAGGAGAGACGGGTCTTGGCACGAGCCTCACTTCACCGGCACTGGCTTTCCTGGCCATTTCTACATCCGCTATCACTTGTACGCTCAGCATTTCTCTCTCACTGCGCTCGCCCGCTACCATGCTCGTTTGCACGCCAAGCAAATCACATGGGCTGGATATGCTGATCGTCATTCTGACACTCAACCTAGCAATTAGCTCAATGCATCTCCTGCACTAGCTAAATTCTTCAGTTAGCAGCAGCTACTCGTATTCTATCCATTCAAAAGCTCGTCCAGTACACGGTCAAGGGGCCAATTGAGTATCATCTAACAATCCCTCCGTTATAGCGTTTTCTTCCAAGTGAGTTCTACAAATATCGTCCTCTAATAGGCAAACTTTTTACATCATACGGAGCTCAAAGCAAAAATATTAGGGTGTTTTGATATTTTTATCAAATGACTTCCGGTATAAACAAAGGGCTCTTATAAGAGTAACATTGAGGGGCTAATAGAGTGATACTAAGGATGCATTGCTTTAGGGCTTTGCAAAATCTAAAATACAAACAAACTTACATGGCTCAATTGTTTGGCTCATTTTAAGTTCATTTGTAATGTTTAAAAAAATTATATCATATTGTTAAGTAGCCAGAAAAGCAACATACTTTTTGCAAAATTGTCACTCAATTGGGGTGGATACATTTTCTTTTGGAGAGGTGTCACTTTCTTGGCCTCTTTATCCTATAAGGCAGAATGAAATAATGTGTGGTGAATTATCTTGAAAAATATGGTTTCATCTCTCATCGGACCAATCAAAATTCTTTTTATACGTGCTTTGAAAGATGATCTGGAATCGGTATATTGGCTTTGGAGTAAACTAACTCTTAGGCTAGTTACACACTGAGGGAAAAACCCCTTATCCACCCGAGAAAATGTAGAGTTGTATTGACATATGGCCAAAAACTATTAGTATTGCTTTTTCCTAGTCGTGATAGATTTGGATATGCGATTCTTCCCATCCAATATGCAAATGCACGTCCAAGGTCGAGAAGGAAAAAGATTCCACTCCTTAGTAAAAGAAAAGTTGGCATTAAATTTGCACTTTTCCCATTTGGATCTATAAACAAATAGATCCTAGTTTTGTGGATTTAGAAGTTGGGCAGTTAGAGAATTGGTGGTGATGTGTCATATAAAGGGATTACTTACAAATTGAATAAAAAAGGGTTGTCAAGCATTGCTATTAGAATACACATTGATCACTATAACATAATCGAAGTAGAGATGTTGGCACTCAATGTGTATTAGTGGGCATGTTTAACAACGTGATAGAAATTGTGCTTACACTAACAAGAGCCACAAAGTATTCACACATTTAAACGCATCTGAAGAGGCATATAATTTGGTTACCTCTAAATTGGCCTTCAAAATCATGACTATAAGCCTATCATCTATGAATTCATATGTCCATTTAAAGGAGTATTTATTGTTGTGTTTATAAATAAATTTAATTATGCATTGTTTAAAAGGGTATTAACAAGTAAGTTCATGTAAATATATTTATAAATATTCATAAGGTTTTTTTCTAGTTCAAGGAAAAGATGGAGGTACAATTTTTTCTCCTCTTATTTCAAAACTTTCTTGAGTAATGTGGATGTTTGTTGTTATTTCTTCTCTTTTTCTTCATAGTTATGTTACTTTAGGTCTCTATTTTGTTTGTTCTCACAAAACAAGGAATATGCAAATGAATTATATATAGGAAATGGTGCAAAGAAATATGTAGTTAATGTGGCCCATAAGTCATTTTTCTAGTTTAAGGAAGAGGATGATATACATTTTTTCCTTTTTCTCCTCCTTCAATTTCCAAATCACATATTTGAAATCCTAAATCTTAAACCTCAAATTCTAAACATTGAAATGAAACTACAAACCTTAAATCCTCTACCCTAGACTCCAAACTCTAGATCTTAAATCCCAAATATGAATCTCTAAATCATAAACTCTAAATCCTATACCATGAAAGTCAAATATTAAATCCAAAACCTTGAACTATAGACTACAAATCCTAAACCCTAGACTATGAAACCCTATTTAAGTCCAAACCCTAGATTCTAGATACGAAAAACCAATATTCAACCCACTAATTCTAAACCCCAAACCCTAAATCTCCAATCCTAAATCAGAAACTACAAATTCTAAACCCTAAATCATTGACTCTAAATGTTAAATCCTAGATCCCAAACCTTAGACCTTGAACCTTGCATGTCAATCTCTAAATCACAAATTCTAAACCCTAAATTCAAAATTCGAAACCATAAATCCTACACTCCAAACCCTAGATTCTACACCTTAAACCCTAAGCCGTTGACTTCACTACAAGGAAATGGGGTAATAGCAACAGCCATTTGCGATGCAAAAAAGCAGTATCGCTATTTGCATCGCTAATTCTATTAGCGTCGCAAATAGCGACGCTAATAGAGATGCCAGTTTGAGGAAAAAGTTTCGAAAACCCGAGCGTAACATTTGCCTAGGAAAACATTTGCGAGAAAGAATGAAAGAGAGAGCGAGAGAGCTAAAGCTTTGAGAGGGAGAGAGAAAGAAAGAAAGAAAGAAAGTTATATTAATGTCTTCTAAAGACCAAAACTGGCCTATGAGACAAACTGTGATACAACTAATGAGGTCCAGCTATCCAAAATAAAAGTGCTGAATGAAAAGCTAAAAACTAGAAACTGAAAATACGGTGCTGTGAGTGTGATAAGTGTCGTGTATGTGTATGTGAGTATGTAGCTCTGGTACTCCAGATAATGGCTACAAAAGGGGAACAAATGTCGGCTGTGATAGGGGAACAATTGTCGGCTGTGATAAAGTGGTGCGATGTGTATATGTAACAGATGTAGGGAGATATACTATCCTGGGATGTAGTAGCAGTCGTCGGAGTCGCTAATAGCAGGTGATCCCTCCTGGATGCAGGATGTGGTACATCGGCGGTGGAGAAAGAGCAAACTGGAGATCTGAGATCCAATGTATCGAGTGTCGTCGGATCTCAATCTGTGGTCGATGTAGATCAAGAATCCTCCGTATCTCCTGTCGGTGTGACTGTGGGGTTCGAAACCCACGGATCCTCGTGCAGCGTCGGGTACGCTGGTCCTCAGCCTGCTGTAGTGTGAGCCCGGAGGTCTGGCTGGAGGCTGGTACAGTAGCTCTCACTCTGTCTGTCTGAAAGAACTGTGTAATAGTCGTCTGGGTGGGCCCCTCTCTGACTGGGACCCGTTGTGTGCTCTGCTCTCTGATGTGCCATGCCTCTCCCAGAAAACGGCCAAATGATCTCTGATCCATATCAGTCATACATCCCTGAAGAGTGTGCAAGGGAGAAGGAAGGGAAGGTGCAAAGAGAAGGTACAAAGGGTTTCATCTTCAGGCCTTTGAGGTAGGTACATTGCCTCTTCTTGCTTTATTTTTGTGTTCTCTTGTTTTCTTTTTTTGTTTTTCTTTGCAAAGAGATACATGGAAAGAGAAAGAGAGGGAGGGAGGAAGGGAGGGAGAAAAATGAAGGGAGAGGAAGAGAGAAAGAGGGAGAGAAAGAAAACAAAGAGAAAGAGGAAGAGAGAAATGAGAGATGAAGGGAGGGAGAGAGGAAGATGAGTGAGAGAAACAATGAGAGAGAGAGGGGGGAGAAACAAAGAGAGAGGGAACGAAGAAAGAGAAATAGAGAGACAAAGAGAGGGGGAGAGAAATAGAGAGAGGGAGAGGGAAGGAAGAGAGGAGGAGGAGGTAGAAAAGAAGGGTGAGGTAAAGAGAGGAAGGAGAGTGAAAAGAAGAGAGAGAGAGGGAGCATTAGGGGAGTTTTGAGGTCTCGAAAATGCCCTATAAGAGATCCTAGAGAGAGAGAACAATTTACGAAATAAAATCATTTTATAGAATTTTTAAAAGGTTTATATTTTGGTAAGTTAAAATATCAAAATTCGTTAATAAGTCATTGTCGTGATATTCTCGTGGTCACATCAAACCTAGAAATCTAGGTCGCCATAAAGTTGGCAAGGTTGTCATAATGAAGATCTTACCTCTCCTCATTAAAGTGAAAAGTAATATTCAATTTGAATTTTGGTGGATACTCGATTGCCTCCCTCCATCGTTTCTCCATCGTTTCTCTCTTCTTTTTTTCTCCTCCTTATTAGTCTCTTCTTTGTTTTCGTTCTTGCTTCTAATCATATCCTTAGCTATGGATCAATCACCCAATGATCTCTGTAACTCAGCTATGGATCAATCATCTAATGATCTCTGTAGCTCTCATAAAAGACCTCTCTATCATCTTCATATTGAGTTGGACAGTGAGTATGAACTGATAAGAAAGAGAACAAAATCTATCACGGTTACAGAGTCTATGAAACATATACTGAGGTTTGAAGGAAAGAAGAATATTGATCTTTGGTTAGATGAAAAACTATATCCCAAAGATCCTAGCAGAAATAGCACTCCTCCTTTCTATAATAGCTCGTTATTAATGAGGTTTATTGGTGATGGGTACACTGGATTTTTAGGTTATACACTTAATCTTGTTGCAGAAAAGGATATCCTTGGACTAGAGAATCATCTTTTGATGAAACACAATATAGAGTTGTTGCAGAAGCTAGAGAATTGTCAATAAAAAATTCATTCATTGGAAAAGCGTATCAAAGCTTATCAACAAAAGCAAACTTTATTAGGCCTTCAAAATTGACAAAGAGCTCTTAAAAATATTGAGAATCTCAAACGAGGAGGAGGAGGCTATGGTAAAAAAATCCAAGCAGCAAGGTATATTTTTTTTCACTTGAAAAATCTTAAATATGGCTTTATTTAAACTACTTGCATTGATTTGTGATGTTAATTTTGCTTAGATCTCTTCTACAACCAAATGCAAGTGAAAGAGATTCTTTAAAAGCAGCTCAGTTTTATTATCATCTTCTTCCTTCAGTGGTTTCAAAGGATATTTTGGAGAAGAAGAAATTTAAAAAGGCAAAGAAACAATGCTTGGAGTCATTTGTGAAGGATCATTCTTTGGATTCTGAGTTGGTACAGAAGACACTGGATAGTATTGGTATCAGTCGAGATGCTTATATGCAACTTTTCCAACTTTTACAATCAAATATGAAGCAAAGGACAGGTACACAATTGCATACTTCCGAAACCATTATTGGTTAGGACTATCAGACAGAGAGTTAATAACAAAGTGATGGAGATTCTAGGTGAGCCTTTTCATATCAAGGCTAGCTTCAAGGGCAAGAAAAAGGAGGTTACATTCAATGAATTTAACAATATTTTCCTTGACTTGCCCACCCTACAATGCTTAATGATCAAATTTTATGACTTGTCAGTAGCAGAGGCACAGGGAGTGGCTAGATTTGTGATTAAACTTGATGAAAGTGAGATTTTGAAATGTAAAAAATTGGAGAGAATCTCTATCACCTTGATGAATAGAGCACTTTCGTCAAGTCATTGCAATCACTCAACATCATTTAGTGTTCAATCTGAATATAACATCTGGTGGCTAGGAGCATTTGAGGTAGATACTGAGAATTTTGATATACTATATTGGGTTTTTCATCAAACATCAATACCTAATGTTATTCAAAGGCAACAAGCAAGAGAAGAGCTATTTGTTGAAGGATTAGGGAACTACAGGATTGAGTGGCACATAGCTGGTGACCTAAAGACACTCAAATGTATGTATAATGTATCAAAGGGAGCTAACTCGAGATCTCCTTGCTTATACTGCATGTCACCAGCTGTAGAGTTAAACTCAAGCAATTGGAATAGAGCTCCCTCTAGGCACAATAAAGATCCACAGTTTAAACCAGTCTTGGACATTTCTTTAGCGAATGCCCATATTTGTACACTTCATGCACTTTGCAGGATAATCGAAAAGCTTGTTCATCTCTATATAGGATTTGCATGGAAGTTGAAGCCATTATCAACTAGAACAGATGCTATAACAAAGGTTGAAAAAGTTCATTCTGCAATTGGTTTGCATGGTGGCAATGTTGTTATTGAACCAGATCTTCAAAAGTCTAAGGATGGTAATTGTGTCCCAAAAAAACCATCTATTGGTGGAGTGAAGGCTAGAAGGTTTCTAGGCTTTCATGGGAGACTTGGCAAGATAAACTCGAGAAATGGTGGCTCAACTATTAAATTTAATCAGTGGAAATCCCTACATAATACAGTTAAGGATCACACTGATAATGGACAAGCTCGAAATAGAAAAGCTAAAGTTTGGAAAACACTAGACAAAGTGTTTTTTTATTGTGATAAGACTGAATGGAATGATGATGATCTCAAAGACTTTAAAAACCAATTGAACCTTTTCAAAAAGGCGATGACAGAAGCTTGGGGTGATCAACACTTTAATCACTATATGGTAAGAAGTTTGTATATGTTTGTTTCTTCATTGTCGAACTCATATAATGTTTTTTAATAACTTTCCTTATTTGTTGACTATGCAGCATATTCTATACAACCATGCTCCATACTTTATTAAACAATATGGATCTCTATCTATCTGGTCAACCCAAGGTATGGAAAAATCACATTATCAAGCAAGAACAAAATATTTCAGACATACAAGACATGGAGGTGGAAGACACAAAGCCAACAGTTTATTAGAGGTCTTTCAATGGTTCTATCGACAAATTTGGCATAAATTCAAGCTTAAAGATACAACCACATCAAGCAATACATCATCTTTATCAAGGACTATACAAATTGTTACCCAAAGAAGAAAAGATAGGTATTTAAATTCTTGCGCAAAGCAAAGATTTACAGAATGGTTACAAACCAAAGAAAGAGTTGGGAAAAGATGGGTTTCAAGAAACCCTTAATCTTTGGCATCTTCTAGTCTGATTGTGTTGCAGAAGAGTCCTTAGTTTCAGGCACCTCAACAGGGCCTTCAGAGGAGTTCTTGGTTTCAGGTAGCTCGACAGGGCCTTTAGAGGAATCTTTTGTTTCATCCCACTCAATAAGACCTCTGTATTTCAAAAACTCTTGTTTCCGATAGCCTGGAAGAAGCTTCAAATTCTTACTATCTCCTACATAAGAGAGTAAATAGGAGCCAAGAACTCCAAAATATCCAGCTCTAGATCCACTGTATCCAAGCATAAAGCCAAAAACTCTTATGGCTTCTTCCTTCTCCACCAAAATGATCTTGTTCAAACCTCTGCTGAAAACTTGAGATCCAATTACCTTTGAGATAGCTCTCAAAGCCATCATTGGTAGACTTGGAGAGCTTGACAATCTACTATGATATATTACAATTGTTTGATTGTTTAAGTTTCCAATATAATGGCCAAGGCTTTGATTTTTTCCAAGCTTCATTGGCCTAGATCCCTTGGCCCTTCCAAGAAAGTTGTCCAGATCTACAATCTCAATCTATAGAACAAACCACAACAGTACAAGATATAAGATATTTATCTATAATGCATAATAAAGTCTAACATAAACTCAATGGGTAACTTCGAATTATATTTCATACCTTAGGGTGTTCATCTTCTTCAAGAAGACTATCATCATAAAGATTTATTGAACTCTTGGGCTTCTCATCTGATGGAGACTTCAATCTCTCTTCATACCCTACATCATCAATATGAAGTTTCTTCTGGACCTGCAAGAACTCTTCTTCTGTAGGTAGCCCCCCCTTTTCGTATTCTATGATCTGATTAATACATGTATGTAAGGCTATAGAGCTATCTTGGAAATTCTCTCCCTCGACATCAAGACTTGCTAGTGGTTCTTGTTCATAACCTATAAAATTCATGTCATTTTTGCCAACCTGCAAGGATTGCTAAGCAATAATCTTCTCTAAGATCAAAAAGATGTTGAATATCATTTAGCAACACATATCTCTTCTTGTTGATAAGATAAGTGGGAAATGTTGGAACACAGGCAAGAGGACCTTCTTCATCAACCTGTGCACTTTGCTCAATCTCCTTTTCTTCCACCATTGTGATATTGTCACTCTTGAATAAACCTACATCAAAACCTTGGACAAGTTTATTCTCAACATCTTCTTGGAACATCTCCTCCTTCTCTTCGACCTCCTTATCCATACTTGCAATATCCTCTAGCTTTCTCTGTTGGTCTATATCTGGAGAAGAATTTTCCATGTACTGAAGATACACAATAAATCCAACGTCCTTGTGGATCAGAAGGCATTGGTGTTGGTACCTGTGGAAAGGGCAACATGTTTCTTTCTTTCTGAATTCCTCATCAATGAGGTTGAACCTGCCAAGCAAAGTTGACCTAGATGTATTGGTGGCTCCCATGACATCACTATAATGAACAAATCCATTGACTTCCAAACCTTGCATATGTCTATCATAAAAACATCTGTACTCCTTAAGTTTATCATCAAGATCCTCCAATAACTCCTTCAAATCAAAAGGAACATTGAAAATTTCCCTGATATAGCAAAACTTGGAAGAATTTCCAGTGGTGTGTAAAAAATCAAAGAGCCTATCATCAGATGTCTCAATTATCTCCTCCTCATCCATTCCTTCCAGAGATAGCTTCCTCTTTGTCATCTTGACCAGAAAAATATTTATCCCTGAAAAAAAAAAGCATAATAGAACCAATATCCAATAAAACAAGATGATATCATGGAAACAGGCCCCAACATTGATTTTCCAAGACAAAAAAATCAAAACAGGAGAATTTTTTTAGTTGACCGGTGAAACGCGAAAATTCAAGTGTGTAAGGCAAATGCCTATGAAGAAATCGCATTTCATCGGACACTAGCTTGAAGACAAAAATTATTCTAATATGTGGCGGTGAAACGCGATACTAAGCAAAATATCATCAACAGAGACATTGTCTCGCGTTTCAATGGTCAAAAATTACAAATGAAGAAAAAAAACATAAACAATAAATAAATTCTATGGAAACACACAAATTGATGATATAATCATTTTTGGAAAAGCTATGCCGCTTTTGAAAGATAGAAAGCACATAACATCTTTAATTGTTCAAGTGTTATAAAACATTCTTTCTATATTAATCAAATTTATTTTGTTAAAATGCTTGTAATAAAAAAATTTGTTACCTATCAAAGATTGTTGAACTGCTCTCCACACAGGATGCAGGGACCTTGAAGGGAAGTCGAGATGAAATTTTGGCAAAGAAGAAGACAATGTCGGAGAAATGGGTTTGAAATGCTTTTATATCGACCGTTAAGCATGTGGTGATAGTTCCAATGAAAAAGTTTGTGTAATAATGGAAAAATACGTGTACACGTGTCTGACTTAACACAGCGTAATAAACTCCTCAGAAGACGTGCGCATTCTCTTTTTCCAAAAATACGTCACACGTGTGTTAAATAACCCTTTTCCAAGTAAATAAAAAATTCTGGTAAGCGAGAGTACGTCACACGTGTGTTATTAACACTTTGCGAAGAACGTTGAGTCCATGCAAATTCACCGCCTTCACCTTTCATCGCATTTCATCGCTACTCCATCTTTGTTTTTGGTGTTCCTTCCAATCTCCAAGCATTTCCTTTCAATCTCCAACCATTTCACTGCTTCCCCAACAAAGCAAACCTTCAAGCATATTGTCATCTTTAGGCTGAGATTGTGAAGAACAAGCTAAAAAGAAGGTATGATTTCTGCATCTTGCTTTTCAATAACAAGCTCTATTCAATGCATTGTTTTGATATTTTTCCTTAATTCTTTATGTTATTATTAGCTCTAGACCACTACAAAAGAATTTTTTCCACAGTGAAAGCATTCCTTAATATTGTGGATATTTAAGGAAATATTCAAATTTCCTCCCTAATTCTGTGGATATTTTAAGTAATCTTAAAAGCTTTCCTTGGATCAAAGCTCTTTTTTCTTGGTTTTGTCAATTTTTATGCTATTCATGAGCTGTCCGGTGAAACGCGAAAATAAGGTACTTCAAGCAGGTTTCCTGGCTTAAATTCGCGTTTCACTGGACACAATGGACAACAAGTCCGGTGAAACGCGAAAAGAAGCAGCTACAAGGAGGCGCCTTGCTTGACACTCGCGTTTCACTAGACAGCTCGAGAAAAATTCAGCTGATACGAGAAAACGCCATGCAGCATAGATAACTCTTGTCTGGGACTCGCGTTTTGCTTTACATGCTGGAGAAGAAGTAACATATGTTTTTTTGGCAGATGGCTAGGACTAAGGCAACAGCAAGAAAAGAGAAGATTGATCCTAGGGATTTAGCATCAAAGATTCATCAGTCTTCAAAGCCTCAGAAGCTCTCTAGAAAATCAAAGCCAAGGAGAAGGTTTTCTCAAAATGTCAGGTGTCTAAGGGAGATTAGGAAGGCAGTAAATGCTCTTGACAATGCAATTCCAAAGTTGTCTTTTTAGAGGCTTGTCAGGGAAATTTGTGACAGATATAGTTTGGATAGTTTCAGATGGACAAGAACATCTCTTAATTGTATACAAGAAGCCACAGAGGATTTTCTAATTGAGTTTTTCCAAGATGCCTACATTTGTGCTGCTCATGCTCATAGGCTCACACTCATGGACAAGGACATGGTAATTCTTAGGAGGCTAAGATATATATTTTCAAAGGTCCTTGAGCCAATTCCCCTCACTGATATGAAGACATTTAATATCCTTAATGTGCCCCCAGCTAGAAGAAAGAAAGATGATTCTGGTGTCAGGGCTGAGGATGTCACCCATGAGAAGGATACAAGGCAACATGAAAAAGAGGAGAAGGCTAAAGAGGAACAAGCAGATAAATGGAGAGAGTATAGGAGGCAAAGGGTTGAAGAAAGGGAAATAGAGCAACTAGAGTCCTTTGAAAATGAGCTAGCCACCCTTCTTGAAGCAGCTAATCCAAAAGGATTCAGTGTGTTTTGTTTCTTACCTGGTGACTTAGGCAAAAGAACTGAGGTTATCTCCTTTGATGCTGCATGTGTTCAGATTCTTAAGGATAAAAGAAGAGAAGTAAATGACAGTCTTATTCTTGCTAGCCTAAGGTATGTCCATCCATAATTACTTATACTTTTTGATATTTTTTTAGCAATAAGATTTTTCTTGTTTATACTCACTATTTCTATGCCTTTTCTAGGTGTATAATGCATGAGTTTCCTTTGGATATACAACAAAAAATTGAGGTTTTTGATCCATCTATCTCATTCTTTATGAGGAATGAGCTTGATGCAAGTTTTATTGAGCACTGGCTCAATTTGATTGACTTCGATACTTTGGAGCTGCTTATAATTCCATATAATGAAAAGTAAGTGATTCAATATTCTATTAGAGTTTTTGAGATTTTATCCTACTAATTTGTTGATATATGATTTCTTTTAGTTCTCATTGGAGCTTGATTGCAATAGACCTTGTGGATAAGCAATGCTTTTTAATCAACTCTATGAAAGGAAGCCATGGAAATGCTAAATTGTAAGTTATATTATCCAAGGGCTCCTTGATATTTCAATTCTTTTTTTTGTAAGTACTCTAAATTTCAACATATTTTATATACAGAGGTGCCAAAAGATTAATTGAAGAGCTAGAGAAAAGACCCCCTATGCCATTTGATTTGCTTGCAACAATGCAATATAGACAAGTTGCGGTAAGTTATTCATTAAAATAATTGAAACATGAGTTTATTCTATGAACTACCATTCGTCCTCTTTATAGTTTTACTTTGTGTTGGTGGTTGCAGTGTCCCCATCAGGATGATAGCCATTCTTGTGGCTGGAGGGTGATTGCAAATGCTAGAAGAATGGTTAACTTTGTTTATCTTAATGATGATAAATATGTAAAGGTAATATGAAAGATGCTAAACTTTAATATAGATATTAATTGCAAATAGTCCATTGATGATAAAAATATAGTCTATTGTAAGAACAATAATGAACTAAAACTTTTTTTTCTATAAATGCGTGACAGTTTTCGAAGGATTTCTATACATCTGAGCATGTTTGGTACATCAGAGCAAAGCTCTTGAAGTATATGATGGTCAATTGTATACAACCAATAACAGAGATTGGTGGGGATTTGCACCATGAAGGAGATGCGGTGCCTATAACCACGGAAGGCAAATCCACAGCTTCAACACCTTCTATACCCAAGACATCAAAGAAAGGCAAAAGGACTCCTAGAAAGGATAGTTCTCCAAAAAAGAAATAGCTTTGCCATATCGCCTTGTAGGCCTTCATATATATAAATTTGCCCTTCAGCCCTTGTATATCTCATAGAGATGGCAGATAGACATCTGCTACAAAATTTGTACATGTATTTTATATTGATAGTAAAGATATCTTTTCTTGAATGTCATTGCAGTGTATTTTATTTTCTCTCCTTTTCGATATCTGCAAAAAATAAATTACAAATGTTTGTTAGTTAGAAAGTGAGATCTTGATATACATCTAAGTAGATATAATATGATGTGAAAACTTACTCGTTTCTTGTCAAATTGGAATACAAAGGAGCATGGTAGTTCAATGTCTTCATTTTGTAAATCCATCCTCACTTGATGTAGCGTACATGATTTTCTGATCTTTAAGATTGCAATAATATCCTCGTTGAACCAAATATCAAGATCCACAATAGGATCCTTGCTGAAATCATTAAGATTCTGGTCTAAAGCAACTAGACTACTACCAACAAAATGCCATCGACTATAGTAAAAGCTAAGGATAAAATTTTGAGTAGCAATCATATATTTACAAGCTATAGAGACTTGATCTATCTTACATATAATTTTTCCTTCTGTCCTTGTATCCCATCCTTCATCAACAAATTGTATGATATGATCATATGTTAGTCTCTTCACTGAAAGCATGGTTTTTGTTATTCTTATCTCCATATTAGAGAAGAAATCAATAAATATATTAATAGGCATAAATAAAGTAACTTTGCTTAGCCTACTTGAGATATTAGATTTTAGTGCTTTCTGGATCTCAGAAAATATCTTACATCTATAGCCCTCACTAGTAGCTGGACTTGGCAAAGGCCACTCAAAGCTTGAAAAATCTGGCAAAGGAAGGAGTTTTATTGATCCCCATTGGCAACGCTGCATAGGAATAACATAAGAATGGTCATAAAAGAATATTCCATTCTCTGCAAGCTCTGTCTTCTTTCTACCTCTATACATTTCTTCTCCAATTGAACCATGTATAACATCAATAACATCAATAATAGATTCCACTGGTTGCCATTCCTCAATATTAGAGGGATAGACATCTACAAGACAAACAAATATTATAATGGAAAAACCTAAACCATGTTTAAGAATGGAAAAACTTTAAGAATCAAATTCTTACAACTTGGTCTATGCATTGGAAGATTTGAAGATCCAGGTTTCAAACACAGCTCTTTATGCATGAACACATGTTGCACTAGTACCTCTTTGATACTATTCTTATTTGCTCCAAGCTTAAAATCTCGGATTCTGCCCTTCCAAGCAGAGATAAACGAGCTCTCATGTCTTTGCCTTTTTCCACGTTTTGCTTGTTGCATGGTGATCCAACTACCTTTGCTAATGATAGTAGGAATCCATCTTCCATCAGTTTGGAATGAGTTAAACACTGATATGGATGTGATTTGGAAGCTTGGACGCCTTGTTGAAGGTCGAATTTCTGTATCCATGGTAGAGAGAGATACATCCACAGAGGACTAGGCTATCATAACGGAGGGAAAAACAATCAAGGAGATAAAAGGAAGGGAGAAAACTGAGCGCCATGCTTTTCACCAATTTGAATTTCGATTACATCAGTCATTATCATTAATCTAGAAATATCATTAAATAAAAGTAGCCGAGACTCTATGCCATTAATGCAAAAGATGTCATAATCACGAATATAAGAGACTAAAAATACATAATAAAAATACAAATTCGTAATATTATCATATTTATATATTTTTGTAAAATGATTAATTTTTTTTAAATAGAAGTTCCGTTACGGAGGCTTTGCTCTTATTGGTCTAGAGCACTCTCCACGTCCTAAAAGGCATTTTCGAGACCTCAAAACTCCCCTAATGAAAGAGAGATAGAGATAAAAAAAAGAGAGCGAGAGAGAGGGAGAGAGAAATAGGAAAACAATGAGAGTGAGAGAGAAGGTTAAAGAAAAGTGAGAGGGAAGGGGGAGAGAGAGATAAAGAGAGGTGGGGTAACATTTTTTTTCAATGTATTTGTTTCTTAAGCTTTTTTTCTATATTTTAATTGTCTTTTTGCAATGAGATGAGTGAGAGAGAGAGTGGGGAGGAGAGGGGAAAAAGAAATAAGAAGAGAAGAAGGGAGGGGAAGGAAGAGAGAGATAGAGAGAAATAAAAACGGGAGATAGAGGGAGCTCATAAAAATATAAAACCCGAGCATGGCATTTTATAGGTTTGTAAATAAGCAGAGAGAGAGAGAGAGAGAGAGGCTGCCACCATCTACGAAGAGGGAGGAGACAAGTGTAAAGGAAAAGGAAGGAACTCTCGAAGGAGAAAAAAATGAGAGAAGTATGAAGGAATTCTTCTTCAAGATTTGAGATAAGTGCATTATCTCTTCTCTCTTTGTTTTTCTCTTTTCTTTACTTCTCTCTTTCTTTTTGTTGATGAAGAGTCTATAGAGAGAAGAAGTGAGAGAGATCAACGTGCGCAAGGGAGATTGAGAGAAAAAGAGAGGTCGCTGCCATCTCCAATTCACCACAAAAAGAGAGGGGACAACTGCAAAGAAAAAGGAGGGAACCCGTAAAGGAGAATAAGAAGAAGGAGAGAAGCACGAAAGGATTCTTTTTCAAGCTTTGAGGTAAGTGCATTATCTCTTCTCTCTTTGTTTTTCTCTTTTCTTTACTTCTCTCTTTCTTTTTGTTGATGAAGAGTGTATAGAGAGAAGAAGTGAGAGAGATCAACATGCATAAGGGAGATTGAGAGAGAGAGAGAGAGAGAGAGAGAGAGAGGTCGCTGCCACCACCAATCCACCACAAAAAGAGAGGGGACAACTGCAAAGAAGAAGGAGGGAACCTGTGAAGGAGAAGAAGAAGAAGGAGAGAAGCGCGAAAGAATTCTTCTTCAAGCTTTGAGGTAAGTGCATTATCTCTTCTCTCTTTGTTTTTCTCTTTTCTTTACTTCTCTCTTTCTTTTTGTTGATGAAGAGTCTATAGAGAGAAGAAGTGAGAGAGATCAACATGCGCAAGGGAGATTGAGAGAGAGAGAGAGAGAGAGAGAGAGAGAGAGAGGGAGAGGTCGCTGCCACTGCCAATCCACCACAAAAAGAAAGGGGACAATTGCAAAGAAGGAGGGAACTCGTGAAGGAGAAGAAGAAGAAGGAGAGAAGCACGGAAGGATTCTTCTTCAAGCTTTGAGGTAAGTGTATTATCTCTTCTCTCTCTTTGTTTTTCTCTTTTCTTTACTTCTCTTTTTCTTTTTGTTGATGAAGAGTGTATAGAGAGAAGAAGTGAGAGAGATCAACGTGCGTAAGGGAGATTAAGAGAGAGAGAGAGAGAGAGAGAGAGAGGTCGCTGCCACCACCAATCCACTACAAAAAGAGAGGGGACAACTACAAAGAAGAAGAAGGGAACCCGTGAAGGAGAAGAAGAAGAAGGAGAGAAGCGTGGAAGGATTCTTCTTCAAGCTTTGAGGTAAATGCATTATCCCTTCTCTCTTTGTTTTTCTCTTTTCTTTACTTCTCTCTCTCCTTTTGTTGATGAAGAGATGTATAGAGAGAAGAAGGGAGACAGATCAACACAAGAGAGAGAGAGAGAGAGAGAGAGAGAGAGAGAGAGAGACAGAGAGAGAGGCAACCACTACCACCACTGCCACTACCATTGCCACCGCATCCACTAAAAGAGAGAAGACAACTACAAAGGAGAAGGAGGGAACCCCCAACCTCTGTCTCTTCTCCATCTTGCCCCCCTCGAGCTTGCATGGCAGACACCAACCAAGCATGTCCCCATTTCTCAACCATGGGAAGGCCTCATGCCAAAGCCAACCACCTGGAGCACAAGGTGGAGCCTCCTCTAATGTAGCAACAGGTGTTCCCCATAGAGCATAACGACCACTAGAGAAGAAGAGGAGATGGAAACCGGGCACTATCGCCCTTCGAGAGATAAGGAGAATGTAGTGCTGCAGATACGAGCTTCTCATCTTGAAAAGAGCTTTTCATAAGGATGTTGTTCGGGAAGTCATGGAAGACTTGGAGCTGAAAGGGATGGTAAGCAGGCAAATTTGTTATAGATCAACATGCAAATGTACAAAGGCTAAAATTAATGTAGTCCAAAGGGTTGGTTACAGGTTTGCCTACATTTAGAGTTGCAGAATTTCATAAGGTATGCGAAGCATGTCAGTTTGGTAAGCAGGCAAGACAACCCTTTTCACATGATAGAGATGTGAGCAGAAATATTGAGAGCGGAGTTTTGAGCCCTGGATGTGCCTAAAATTTTCCAAAAAATCTAAAATTTAGGGAAAAAATATTTAACATCGAAGGCGGCAGCTACAACTAGGACGATTTTAAGCACCAAGTGAAAGACGGCTTTTAAAAGGCGCCGAGCAACACTTGTGGATTTTTGATAAATTTTCCGACTTTCGTGCAGGATGTCAGGAGTTGCCAATCAATGCGGGATGTCAAGCCGGATGCCCAGGATTTTTCAGAGCTTGAATCGGAGCCTGAACGAGAAAATGGCCACAAGATGGTCAAGATACGAAGAGGTGGACATTAAGAGGACCAAAGGGGGGGGTGCCTTTGGGGAATTTTAACCCCCCTTCAATTTTTGATCAAGTGGGCATGAAAGAAATCGTGGAGAGATGAAGAAAATGTGGACGCCTGATGGCGCTGAAATTTGCGCCATGAATCCTCGTGATGGTGATTACTGGCTGTGAAGAACCTATGCAATGGACATTGGGGGCCAACTTCCCCCTCTTGGCTAGTCTTATCGCCGCCCTTCACGTGAGCAATGGCTGTGTGGATGAACAGATCCGATTCTAGTCTTTCTCTCTCCTCCCTCTCTCTCTTCTCTATGGGCTGTTCATGTGTATCCTCTTGATGAAGGAACCGGGGAAGAAGAATGAAGAAAGTGGTGATGGAAATTGATGGAGATGCTGAAGATTGAAGTGCAGCATTGGATTGAGAGCAATGGAGGCTCCGTTTGCTGGTTATGAAGTCATTCAAGGAGTCTCGGATTACGTAAAAACACGGTATGACCATTTTTATGAAGAAAATGAAAGATTTTTTATAGTTTATGATGATAATTATGTTCTTATTGGATGAAAATTTGTGTGTGTGTTGTTTGCATTATGAGTAATTGCTGTTCATTAGAAAATCTTGGTTTTGCAATGATTTACATGCTTTATTTAATTCTCGTAAACCCGAAATACAGTTTTTCAATGGCAAAATGGTAGTTTTTTCACTTTGGGTGGGCAAAATATATTCCCATAGGGGGAATATGGAAGATAAATTGAATGTTAGTATGCTGAAGTGATTGGAATAAGAAAAACCAAAAAATAGCTCATTTTATTGCCAAATAAATTTAAAAAATGAAAAAAATAAGGGGAAAAATAGAAATACGTCTTGGAAAAATAAGAAAAATATGATGAATGTTTGTGGATGTATGGTAGTGGCAAAGCAATCAGTTTGCCCTATCACTTTGTCAAATTTTGTGATTTATCGCTTTTTATACATCAAAACATGACAAAATGAACCTTTACACCTATGCAACGAAAGCAATACCTAGACGTAGGGGGTTCGGATGTTTGAATGGTGTGATTTGCGTGCTGATTGTTGCTGATTTTCTGATGCACATCATGTCATAGAGTCTGTGTTATGTTAATTAAGAGGATAGTAGCACGAGTGTTATCTTGGTGCTATCCTTTTATCGCTGCAACAGGTTAGTAAATGCATTTTGAAAAGCCTGATTGTGCACAAGCACATTGCTGATTTTAAAATGATATTTGAGCACTTTAGAATCATACATATTTGCATGTGCATGATGATCATGGTATCGGAATAAAAAACTTGGATGCATAGCACCTGTTTTCAATGACAAAGACTCACGTTTGAGTGTGGAAAGGCATCCTAAGCTGTAGGATAGACATTAGTTCTTGTGGGATTATTTGGTAAGGAAACATGGTATATCTCCTAGATTCGAAATGAAGAGTGGAGTTTGTTCATTTGTTTTATATGGTGAGCAGCGCATCAAGGGGCTAATCCCTATGATGTAGGAGAGCTGCAGTGGGGCCGTGGTGTTTCTACCGAGAGGTTGCCTCCCATGTATGTGATTATCGTGGTATTTATTACCAATGTATATGGATTCTCCCTCTGAGGAGTTTATAGAAAGGGAAACGTTGGACTACAAAACTATAAAACTATAAACGCATAGATTAGGCTTTAGGGCAATTTATCCTTTAGCAGTAGATAGACGCTCCTGGTCCACGAGGCCATGAGGGTGTGTTTGTCTGTTATGAGTATGAGGTCCGCCTAGTGCCATAGCCAGTGCCAGCCCATTTCAGGTCCCATCAGTGGTGCGTCTACCGGGAGCTGCCAACAAGTGGTGGTTCTTGAATCTAGGGTTTTTAGGGACCCAAAGTTGGTTTATGTCCTCTTACAAGGACCATCAAGCCGAAATACAAAAAGCAGAACGTGCTGAGAGGGCTAGACAGCAGTTGGAGATTGTAAGTCGCTATTCTCCTCAAAGGAGTAGCCCGATACGCATAAGAGGTAGTGGTCTTAGTAACCCAACTCCTACACATAGTCCTTTAGGTGCAGGAGGAAGCGCAAGTTCTTCCTCTCTTCCACCAAGTCAACCCACTTCAAGTGGGGGTGTGATTCCATCAGTCCAAACTCCTATTGTCAATCCGATTGTCGTCATGGCACAACCCATTGCAATTCCTGCAGGGACGTTGTCGTCACAGTAAGAGTTGAAGGTCTACCACCGGGGCTTTTAGTGCAGAAGAAGAGTTTAGGATTCAAGATTCGGAAAGGGAAAATGGATTGAGGTTTAATAAGATCCGGGATTTAGAAATGATTTAGGTACGGAAGAAGAGTTTAAGCATTCTCACTATGTACTTAGCACACATGAACAGAAGGAATAAGACTAACTCGATTACATCAAATGCCTCAGGATACATACATCATATCATAAAGGATATTTTCAAATTCTCAATTCATTTATGAATGTCAAATGCAAGCTCTAATGGCATTTATTTCATGTACTTAGATGAATTTCAACCCTTTGGAACAAGTATATTGTTGAAAGATTCAAATGCATCCAAGATTTGGGCCAAAGATACATGAAATGAAGTGAAAAAGTATAATTTTAGCTTCAGCCCTGTTTTAAAATAGAAAATTCCAGCCCATAATCAAGTTCAAAATGAGTGCATAAACTCAAGAAGAAGCACTTTTGATCATCTATGAACAATGTCCTGAAGAAAAGAGGTCATTTCCCTCCATTACAACCATAAAAAAACCATGTTTGCTCATAAAAATGGATCATAACAGTGGGCTGCCCTGTTTATGACTGGTTATTATAGCCCATAATAGTCCATAATTCTTCAATATCCTCACCCTTTGCTTGCCCCAAAGTCACTCAAGTACTTGGGTACAAGTCGGGCTTCATTGGACCAAGAATAAGGTAAACAAGATGAGAGAAGTCGTACATAAGAGCAGGCTGAATACTCTTCTCTCAGATTTTCCTCTTTTATAGACTGTTTCAGCATGCATTTTTGTCATACCAAAGAGGCAGAGAAGTGGAGCTCTCACCATGTTTACATCTTCAGTAGTTGGGCATGTTAATCTTCAGTTTGCATGCTCCATTTCATGCACCATAGCTCCAGCTCTCTCCAGTTTGCCTCAGACAGTGCAGCCCGCATTTTGCGCCGAAAAATGCGGGCTACTCTATGCTCAGTCCCTGGTCACTTTTTGACCAGCCTAGGTCACTTGCTGGTAACTTAAGTCAGTTACTTCTGGTCCCATGTGGAGCTAGTGGACTTTTGACAGTTTTTGGCATCATTCTTGGGTTCTGACCATATTTTTGTACCTGAATTAATGTGATTTATCCTGCAGACTGTCAATTACTTCCAGATGTCCAAGTTGTAGGTTCCCATAGACTTATTTTTCATAAATGTACATGGTATAACTAAAAATTATATGCTAAATATAAAAGAACTTGTATAACTAAGATGGTTATTGGATAACAATGCCTAAATTTTGTATGCAAATATCTCATATAACTTCCAGTGAAACTCTTCTGCATTCATAAGAATCCCATGATTTATATCATGAACAGTAAACTCTTTGACATTCACCCCCTCCTAACCTGCACATCCTCCGGCATGTGCCATTTCATAAGATTACAGGTCAAGGAGGGTCTTCTTCTTCATCTTCATTCTCTAAGTCTTTTTCTTCCTGCATGTCTTCAAGTAGAGGGCTTATATCTAAGTCATCAAGTTCATAAGTTGAAGATTCTCTTCGTTTGAAGAGTTTGATTCGTTTCCCAGCTATTGGAGTCTTTATCATGGTCCCATCCATTTCAACCAAAGAGTAAGTAGCATTATGATGTACTACATTTACAACATATGGTCCAAACCATCGCTTGGCTAACTTCCTATGAGCACTATGTTGATTGTCCAGGCTGCTATCATAAACAAGAACCCAGTCATTCTCTTGAATAGCTCTTGGACAGAGTCGATGGTGCTTGTCAAACCTCTTCTTATTCTTTAATCTTGCTGTTTTTAGCCTTTCAATGGCTATTTTAACATCTTCTGGCCTTCTTTCAAGTTGCCTTATGCGTAAAGATAGCAATTCTTCCCTGTTCATGCCTTCATCCCAAGGCAAGATACTCCATGTGACAATGGATTCCTCAATAGGCATAATAGGTGGCTGTCCATACATGAGTTTAGCTGGCATATATCCTATCACTGCACTATGGGTTGTTCTATCAGCCCATAATGCGAATGGTAGCATTTTAGGCCATTCCCTCAACTTTCATTTGCATGATTTTGCTAAAGCTTTAAGAATTGGTTGATGACCTCTTTCACTCTTACCATTGCCTTCAAGATTGTAGGCTGAAGTAAGAGATAGCTTAATTCCCAATTGAGCAAAGAAACGGCGAGCCTCATCGGCATCCAATTCTCCTCTATCAGCAGTTACTTTAGCAATACATCCATACCTGCAAAATACTTCTTCAAGTAAAAATCTACAAACAGCATGAGTGGATTTTGTTGTCAAGGCCTTTCCTTCCACTTGATTTGTGAGATCTTCTCTAGCAAGTACTAGATATCTCATGTTCCAAATTCCTGTAGGCATGGTTACTAAATCAATAACCCATCTATAGTGAATGGATAAAGGATAGGTAGGCTAAAGCCCATCTCTATGCTTTATCATAGAATACATTTGACAAATATGACAAGACTCAACAAAATGCTCAATGTCTTTATACATGTTTTGCCACCAAAATTTCTCTTTTATTTTAGCAAAAGTACCCCATATGCTTCTATGACCAGCCAATAGGCTTTCATGGAATTCTTGCATGACCTGTCTTTGTGTCTTTTTGTCACCTAAGACACGAACAGGCACCCTTCCTTTCTTTTTTGCATGCCTCCAAAGGTAGCCATCTTTAAGAAAAAAACCATAGGCTTTTCTCTTAATTCTCTTAAACTCTTCATTAGTCTATTCTTCCTTCTTTGTCATAGTGCTCAAAAATTGGCTAATTTTTAGCCAATCATCTGCATAATATTCTTCTTTAAAGTGTGAACAAACCATAACAAAACATGGAATATGCTGTTTACTAGCTGTCCAGTGTCCTTCTTTGGTCGATTCATCCTTCCTTGCTGATGTAAAAGTTATTTTAACAGCTGAACCTGTTGTTCTTGCTGTAATTTTGTTGAACTTGCATTAACAGCATCATTTATAAACTCTGATTCTTCTTCATCCATCATTTCTTCTTCATCCATATATCTGGCACGTGAAAGCATGTCAGCAACTGGATTATCCCTACCTGCAATATGTTTCAAATCAGGATTTAAGGATTTAATATAGCATATCCATCTTAGAATGGCTATGTCAAGAGTGGAACAGTTGGCTATCATGCCCAAGAGTGGAAGGCAATCTGTCTCAACTATAACATGTGCGCCCATGAAGTACTCCCTGTCACATTTTAATGCAGTTACTACTCCCCAAAGCTCTCTTTTAATTTGAGCATACCTTCTTTGTCGTTCATTAAGAACCTTCGCTCCAAAGCGGATTACATATCTGTTGCCTTCAAGGTCGTCTTGACCAACTGCCCATCCTATTCCAATAGGATTTGTATCCATTGTGAGTATAATGGGCTGTCCATTAGAGTAGTTGGCCCTCTTTAAAGTGGGAGCTGAAGTCAGCATTTTCTTGAGTTTCCGAATAGCCTGAGTGTGTTCTTTTGTCCATAGAAACTTTTGGCCCTTTCTTAGAAGCTGATAAAGATTTTCAGCGACATGGGCAAAATGTGGTATCCAAATAAGGTAGAAGACACATGCACCAAGAAATCTTCTCACTTCCGAAACATTTGTACATTCTTCTTGCATTTTGCTGATTGCATTTATTTTAGATGGAGAAGGCTTTCGGCCATATGGACCACACATATGACCGACCACAAGGACTTTTTCAACTCCAAAAACAGATTTAGCTCCTGAAAGAGTAAGATGAACTTCTTCTAATTTAGACAGGATTTGAGCACAATCATTAATATGATCAAAAACAAACTTTCGACATCCAAGTTCATTGAGTTCTTCATTTTTCTCATGAACTTCACATCCTTTGATTGGAACATCATCAAGAAAAGGAAGAGTCAATTGAGGAATATAATCTCTCAATACTTTATGCATAGCATTCATCATGTGAGCTACTGAATTCGTAGCCCCTTGAGGTAGAGTACACATGCGGACTAGGCCAAGAGGCGTCTTCATTGTGGTAATGTCACGGCTTTCCAAAGCAAGCTGAAATTGGTCATAGCCTGAATATAAGTCTCCCATGGAATAGATTTCCCTTCTTGCAAATGCTTCGGCGAACTCATCTACAATTGGTCCTGATCCAACATTTCTTATAGTGACTTTATTGACGGGTTGCAAATCTTGAATGAATTGTAAAGATCCATTCTTCTTAGGTACGGTAAACCATCGGTTGGAATATGGAGCTCAAGATGGCTCCAATATTCGCATTTTTATCTTTTCATTTAAAAGCTCCAATAATTTAGACAAATGAGCCCTTGGAACCGGAATTGGTTTAAGATTCCAAGGCACATGTGGGACTGTAAAAATTACCATTGGTGCCACAACGCTTGGATCCACACAGCCAATTTCATGTGGCTGAAATGAAAAAGCTTTACCATGGTTCTTTAACATCTGCATGAAGATTTGCTTTTCAGCTGGCAAGAGAAAAGAGTTGTCACCAATTTTCAGCTTTTGTAGACTTTCTGCTGTAAATTGATGACCAATATCTTTAGGATCACGAAGGCTTAGTTGTTTGGAAGCCCTTTCTGCCAATCCTTCGCTTTCAGGTGGTAGAGGAGTAGCTACCGGCTTGACCTTCTTATCAACTGTTTTATACTTTGTTTCTACTCTTGCTTCATCCTTGTTTGGCTGTCCAAAAGCTTCATAATCTGCAAATTCTTGAATTATATCATACATATCCAATGTGCATACATGTATGGACTGATTTTCAACTTGATTTTCCGCATGAATGGCTGTATAAATTTCAGCCATTGTATCATTATAATTCAGCCCATAAAATAGTCCTGAAATTTCTTCATCTTTAGGTAAAACATCAATTTGCTTCAGCTCTTGCTCCATATGACTCAAATACTTTCTTTCAGCCCTGTTCATGGCTGAAAACTGTTTATAACAGCCCACTCCATTGGCTGAAAAAACCTGCAAATCAGCTTTTGGCCTTGCCTCCTTCATATGTGGAGGCAATTTTTTGTGACATGATGCACTACCATAGCCTCCACTTATAGCAGCGCTACCTGAAAACCCTTAAATTCTCGGGCATTAGGAGGAATAGGATGATCTCTCAATCGATCCCTATTCCGATGGTGATTAACACAGACAGTTAGGAATTGAACAGCTTTATCATTATCTTTGCTTCTTATCCGAGCATATGATGAACCATCATCAAGAGCCTTTGTCTCTAAACGAGACTCGGAAATAAATGGTTGTCCAAGAATGATTGGATAACTGTAGGAATCTTGAACAAAGAAATGAAATTCATCTTTTACATTACCAATAGTAACTTGTACATAAGGACATGCTGCATAAAGATCGCCAGAAGAGTTATTGGCTGCCTTCATCCGCCACCCTGGGTCCACATCAATGGGCCATCCATCATTCTCATAGAGACTTCTTGACATAACATTAATTTCTGAACCATAGTCTATAAGGGCAATGCATGGAGTTTCTTTCTCACCAATTTTAACAATAGTTTCAGTAGTCGCCCTTGCCCAATGGGTATGGGAATAGTGACCACTTGGAATAGTGTGAGTTTCACTTTCTTCTTGCATGTTGTGAAGAAGAGTCTCTTTCTTATGCATGGGCTGCACTTTAGATTGAGAAGTTTTCACCATTATGGCTCCTTCAGCTTCTGCTTCATAAATGTCTTCTTCTTTGGCTTCTATGGCTACAATCAATTCTTTGATTGCCTCCAGTCGAATCCCTTGGGTTTTCAGCTTCTCTTCATCCTGTAAATACACATGAAGTACTTGCAAAAAAGCATATACAGATTCTTTAGTTTCCTCACCAACATATTGTCTTTTTCGTTTAATTACATCAATTATTACATCATGAAATCCTCGTTTTGCAATACCGAGAATTTCACCTAATGTAAATTCAATTCTGCTTCCAAGAATCCTTTCTTCTAGGAACCGTTTAAGATCCGTTGCGGTCTCTATGTCAAACTGCAACTTGTAACTGGGATGTTTGCTTTTTCTTTTTCCTTCTGTTTTCTTTGCTTGAGGGGCTTCTCCCATGTCAAATTCTGGTGGTGGCGGATTTTCAGCAGCCTTCTGTTGGTCTGGTTTGCTTCTTGTTATGTGTTTAGTCGGTCCTGAAGAGGAAAGACCGGCAACATCTTCTTCTCTTTTCTTCTATCATGGCTTCTTCATTATTAATTTCAGCTAACCGGGCAAAAGCTGAAAATGAATCCACAGGCTCGGACCATTCGGTTCTTCCTCGAATACATTGGCTGGCAGTTAAATCATCCTTAGTTGCCTTGCCTTGCTCCATGCGTTCCAAGGCCTGCGTCCACACTTTAGATTTTGCATTAGTTTTACATATCTTAACAGTTTCATTAGTTGGCTCAATTTGCAACCCATAAGTTGCAGCATCAACAGCTGCATAGGCCGTTTTTGTTACCAAATCCTCCAATCTTTTCTTCATGCCACCGTTGCTGAAGTTTGGCTCAAGAGGAAGCCCGGTTTCGGTTGCATGAATTTTTCCATCCTTCCAAAAGACTAATTTTTGTGCTTCAGCTTCACGGAATGCACCACACTCCCTCTTGTCATGCTGAAGGCTATCACACCAAATGCAACGTCTTTTGAAGCCTTCTCGTGGAGGTCTTTGGGCGGTTGACTGACCCCTTTCTTCTACTTTAACATCAAGCCTTTCTACTTTAGAATTAATTTCTATTAAATTAAGATGGAGATCCCGCATGCTTTTAATTAACTCGTCCATGACATCCTTCTTTGGAGAAGGAATAGCAGAATTTCTTGATTGCTCGGCCATAGAGACAGGAGGTCAAGAAACTGGAATAGGCTCCTTCATAGATTCAGTTGTTACAAGGGTTGATCCCCATCTTAGGCACAATCGCTCTCTTCGAGCAATCATATTAACTGCTTCAGTGACATCACTCCAAGCAGTCTTCAATCCCAACTCAGAGTTAGGGTCTTCAAGTCGGTCAGTCAATTTCTCCTGAAGAGAAGAATCTGCAGCTTTTAAAAATAATTCAATCTTTTGACTTTCCATACCTTGTTGGTCATCGGGATCTAGTTGGGCAATTTTGCTTTCAAACTCTTGATGAAGAGCAGTAGCAGTTAGACCCTTATTGGGCCTTTCGACCCATTCGGTGAAGATTTTCTTTGTTATAAGGCCAGAATCTTCAAGGAAAAATTCTTCTCAAAGAGCCTTCTTGAACACAGTCCATCCTGCATCTTTTTGGGAAAGACCATGAATTCGATCCTGGAGACCATGCACAGCCAGGCGGGCAAAGTAACGGCTCCAACCATGTTGAGGAACTCTAAAGAAGACCATCTTGTCAGTGTAGAGGCGGATAAAAGAGGACACATTTTTCCCATTAAATTGCTTGAGCTCATGCCCAACTGCTTCTAAGGCCTTAATGGCAGCAGCATCAATCCTTTGAAAGATTCAAATACATCCAAGATTTGGGCCAAAGATACATGAAATGAAGTGAAAAAGTATAATTTTAGCTTCAGCCCTGTTTTAAAATAGAAAATTCCAGCCCATAATCAAGTTCAAAATGAGTGCATAAACTCAAGAAGAAGCACTTTTGATCATCTATGAACAATGTCCTGAAGAAAAGAGGTCATTTCCCTCCATTACAACCATAAAAAACCCATGTTTGCTCATAAAAATGGATCATAACAGTGGGCTGCCCTGTTTATGACTAGTTATTACAGCCCATAATAGTCCATAAGTCTTCAATATCCTCACCCTTTGCTTGCCCCAAAGTCACTCAAGTACTTGGGTACAAGTCGGGCTTCATTGGACCAAGAATAAGGTAAACAAGATGAGAGAAGTCGTGCATAAGAGCAGGTTGAATACTCTTCTCTCAGATTTCCCTCTTTTATAGACTATTTCAGCATGCATTTTCGTCAGACCAAAGAGGCAGTGAAGTGGAGCTCTCACCATGTTTATATCTTCAATAGTTGGGCCTGTTAATCTTCAGTTTGCATGCTCCATTTCATGCACCATAGCTCCAGCTCTCTCCAGTTTGCCTCAGACAGTGCAGCCCGCATTTTGCACCGAAAAACGCTGGCTGCTCTGTGCTCAGTCCCTGGTCACTTTTTGACCAGCCTAGGTCACTTGCTCGTCACTTAAGTCAGTTACTTCTGGTCCCATGTGGACCTAGTGGACTTTTGACAATTTTTGGCATCATTCTTGGGTTCTGACCATATTTTTGTACCTGAATTAATGTGATTTATCCTGGAGACTGTCAATTACTTCCAGATGTCCAAGTTGTAGGTGTTAGATATGATCAATGCCCCACCCTCATTAGGTGCTACCAATGATCCATGGTGCTCAAAGTTGTAAGGCCCCCATTATGAGGAGAAGCCAAATGTGAGCCCGGACATTGGTTGAGTCCTGACTTGTATATTAGATGATGTCTATGTGATCGGATGGCAAAAAGGTGACTGTTGTGGGTCTAATCTTTGGGTTAGATGGAGTGGTTAAGCTGGTAGCAACTCGAGGCACATTGCATTGAGTTGCGTGGTAAGGGAGTTAAAAGGGGCCCCTATTGTGGGGCCCGATGGTAAAGGGAATATTCCCTGGAATATTCCCTGGCCGACTAGTGGAGGCTCATATGGTAGGTCGGTCAATAGGCCAACCTAACGACCTTCGCGGGCTATAAAAGCTAAACCCCTTCGCAGCCATCTCACACTCATCTTTCACCCAGTCAGAGTTGTTGTTCCAGCTAGCCTTAAGCTCTTCATCTATCTTCTATCTAGATCGCCATCTAAGCTTCACACAGTGGAAGCGCACGGGTGGATAGAGCCATCTTTGTATCAGTTGTTTGGAGTTAAAGAATTTACTGATTCTCCTCTTATATGTTGTGTACTCTCTATCTCTTTCTCAGATTCTGTTCGCTGCGCCGTGTAATATTTTACATGGTATCAGAGCCCAGGGGGCTCTAGAGATCAGAGAGCGTGCAAGAGGCAAAGGCTTCAACAGCAAAGAGAAACTATGTCGACTCCGGGAAGCAGTTCTGGCGCATCAGGAAGCGGTGCAAGAGGTGGTGTTGCTGTACCGGCTATTCAAACACTGAGGATTCGTCCACCAACCTTCAGCGAAGGCAAGTTAGATGGTACAAACTACACCTTGTGGAAGTTCAAAATTACAACTATCCTTGATTCTTATGAGCTTCTGGAGACTGTGCTGGGGATTGACGCAGAACCACAGCCTACCCCCGACCCATCAAATCCTAGTGTGATGATTCCTCCGAATGCAGATCTTCTACGAGCTTAGAAACGAAGGAATGCAGATGCATTGTGTGCCTTAGTTACAAGCTTTTCTGACAGTGTTTTGACTCTGATTCAGCATACAACCAAAGCGTCAGATGCTTGGAATGTACTAAGGAGTCAGTATGAAACACAAAACCAAACAAGGATTCAAAACTTGGAGAATCAACTAGCAGCGGAGAAGTTTGCTGAAGGAGAGACAGTTGAAGCATTCATCACTCGGATTAAGAATCTGCGCGACCAGATGGCTGGCGCTGGGATACAGAAGACTAGTGAAGAGCTAGCTCGGAGGTGTCTTCGGATTTGTCCACAAAAGTTTGATGGACTAGTAACTGCCCTTAATACTCAGGTGAGACCTCAAGCTTTGACTTTTGAGGAGTTTTGTGCATTATTAATGGAGGAGGAGTTGAGGCTGAAAGCCCGAGAAGGAAGCAACAATGGAGATGCTGCATTCTCTGCCAATGTAAAAGGCAAAGGTATTTCCTCCACCAAAAATGATGGTGACAAAAAGAAGAAGGGTGGCAAGAAGAAGTTTCAAGGAGAGTGCTTCTACTGTAAGAAGAAAGGACATGCAATTGCAGATTGTCGTGTCAAGAAGGCAGATGAAAAGAATGGTACCCTTAAAAGTAAAGGGAAAGAGACAGCCAATACGGCTGAAGTAGAGTTGGAATTATTCATGGCGACCATTGAGGAAGTGTGCTCCTCGGCGCAAGAAGAATCTACCACTGACTCTTGGGTGTTGGATAGTGGGGCCTCCCGTCACATGACCAACAAGAAAGGTCTATACAGTTCTATGCAGCCTCTACAAGAATCCATCACTGTGACGGTTGGAAATGATGCTAAATGCCCTGCTGCGGGCACAGGTACTATTTCTTTTGTTGCTGCAAATGGTGAAGTCAAAAAGCTTTCAAATGTGTTGTATGTTCCCGAAATCAGGAGAAATCTCGTATCAATTGCTGCCATAACTAATCTTGGTCATGAAGTGAGGTTCAAGAAGACAGGTGCAGAAATTATTGATAGTGCTGGCACAATTGTTGGCAAAGGAGAAAGAAGGAACAACCTGTATGAGCTAAGTGCTCTTACAGCCACCGCTGGAGTGGGCACAAGTAAGCTTTGGCATGAAAGGTTTGGTCACATCGGATTTGCAGTATTGAAGGAGATGCAAAAGCAAGGTATGGTTGCTCACCTACCTACAATAACTGAATTGAAGGAACCATGTGAAGCTTGTATGATGGGCAAGCAACAAAGAAAGGCATTTCCACAAGAAAGCAAGAATAGAGCACAGGCTCCTCTAGAGTTGGTGCATGCTGACTTGTGTGGTAAGATGCCTACACAGGCCTTGGGGGGATCTTCTTATTTTATGTTGATTGTCGACGACTACAGTAGGAAGATGTGGGTGTACTTCCTTCGTGATAAGGCTCAAGCTTTTGGTAAGTTTAAAGAATGGCTAATACTTGTTGAGAATGAAACAGGGAAAAGTGTGAAGAAATTTAGAACAGATGGTGGTGGTGAGTTCAACTCAAAGGAGTTTGAAGGCTTTTGCAAGAGCAAAGGCATCAAGCGTCAATTGACGACGCCTCACACACCTCAGCAGAACGGTGTTGTGGAACGCAGGAATCGCACCATTGTGGAGATGGCAAGATGCATGCTAAAGGGCAAGGGATTGCCTAACCATTTTTGGGCTGAAGCTGTTAATACTGCAGTCTACATTCTAAATCGGAGCTATACAAAGGCTCTCAAGGGAAAAACACCTCATGAGGCTTACACTGGTAAGAAACCATCTGTTTCACATTTCAGAATTTTTGGATGTGAATGTTATGCACATGTTCCAGATGAGAAGAGAAACAAGTTACAACCAAAAAGCAAAAAATGTATCTTCTTGGGTTATAGTGATGAGCAGAAGGCTTACAAATTATATGACCAAGAGGCAAAGAAGATCATCGCGAGCCGTGATGTGGTGTTCAAGGAGGAGCCGCATACAGTGGAGGAGGAGAAGGCAAGTTCTTCCACTTTATCATCAAGCGAAGAAGTAGTCCACTATGAACCTGTCCCGAGAGCTATCCCTATCCTTAAGGAGGAGGAAGCATCATCTTCAGATGATGAGGAAAAAGTTCACCAACCTGACATCACCCCACCGGAAAAGCCATTGCCGCGCTGGGTGAAGCAGCTCTATGACCACAATAATCCTATGCCTACATCTGTTGAGGAGAAGGCAGACGGACCAAGGAGGTCTCAGAGAATAGAGGAGCAAAGGAGGGCTTCTGCTCACATAGTCAATATGGCCTTGATGGTTGAGATTATGAGAGAAGTAAAGGAGCCAACTGACTTAGAAGAAGCACTTGCAGATCCATCATGGAAGGCTGCTATGCAGGCAGAGTATGACAGCATAATGAAGAATGACACTTGGGAGCTAGTGGATCGACCAGCAAAGCGGAAGGTTATTGGCACCAAGTGGATCTGGAAGGTAAACTACAAGGCTGATGGTACCTTAGAAAAGTACAAAGCTAGACTGGTTGCCCAAGGATTTTCACAAGTTGAAGGGTTTGATTTTCAAGAGTCATTTGCCCCAACTGCCAGAATGACCACTATTCGCACGGTACTTGCAGTGGCTGCCCACAAGAAGTGGCCAGTGTACCAAATGGATGTTAAGTCAGCGTTCTTAAATGGTGACCTCAAGGAGGAGGTGTACGTGGCTCAGCCACCAGGGTTTGAGGCCCCCCATTCTGAGAACAAAGTGTGTAAACTGAAGAAGGCATTGTATGGGCTGAAACAAGCCCCCAGAGCATGGTACCAGCGGATAGATAGGTTCTTTTTAAACCTAAACTTCAAAAGATGTGCCTCAGATGCTAACTTGTATGTTTACAGGGATGGTAAAAAGTCTGTAGTGATTGTTCTATATGTGGAAGACCTTCTTATTACAGGTAACTATGAAGATATGATCAACCAAACTCAAAAGGCTTTGAGTTCTGAGTTTGAAATGACAGACTTGGGCTTGCTGCACTACTGTTTGGGGATTGAAGTCTGGCAAGAGCCAGGAAAGATCTTCATCTCTCAGAAGAAGTATGCATGGGAGATCTTGAAGGCATTTGGCATGACCGAGTGCAAGGAGATAGCTACACCTATGGAGGTGAATGTAAAGTTATCCATTGAGGATACATCAGCACTAGCAGACATTGGGAGGTATAGGAGGTTGGTCAGCATTCTGATCTACTTGTGTAACACCAGACCAGATATCAGTTTTGCTGTTGGTGTTTTGAGCAGGTTCTCAAACAAACCTCATGAGAGTCATTGGAAGGCTGGGATGCGGGTGCTCAGATACTTGAAGAAAACTCTTGACTATGGTATCACATACAGTTTCGGAACCTCTCTTGTGGGGAACTGTGACTCAGATTGGGCAGGAGACATTGATTCCAGGAAGTCAGTTTCTGGTTATTGTTTCTCTTTGGGTTCAGGAATTTTCTCTTGGATTAGTAAGAAGCAACCAACAGTGGCATTGTCTTCTACCGAAGCAGAGTACAAGGCAGCTTGTTTTGCTGCATGTGAGGCCGTATGGTTGAGAAGGATTCTATGGCATATGGGAGTGCAGGATGAAGAACCAACTGTGCTGAGATGTGACAATCAGATTTGCATTGCCATTGCCAAAAATCCAGTGTTTCATGCACGCACCAAACATATAGAGATCCAGTATCACTATCTGCGTGATTTGATGGAGGATGGGATAGTGGAATTGGTCTACTGTCCAACAGAGGAGAATGGAGCAGATATCTTCACCAAAGCACTTACGAAGGATCTGCTTCAAGTTCATCTTCAGAGACTCGGCATTGGGCCGAGGAGATAGTTCACCTATGGGTGGACATTGAGGGGGGGTGTTAGATATGATCAATGCCCCACCCTCATTAGGTGCTACCAATGATCCATGGTGCTCAAAGTTGTAAGGCCCCCATTATGAGGAGAAGCCAAATGTGAGCCCGGACATTGGTTGAGTCCTGACTTGTATATCAGATGAGGTCTATGTGACCGGATGGCAAAAAGGTGACTGTTGTGGGTCTAATCTTTGGGTTAGACGGAGTGGTTAAGCTGGTAGCAACTCGAGGCACATTGCATTGAGTTGCGTGGTAAGGGAGTTAAAAGGGGCCCCTATTGTGGGGTCCGGGGGCCGTGGAAGCGGCCCCTGGCTGGGGGGTCCCAGGGGGGCCAGCGGCCCCCTGGCGGGGGTCCGGGGGCAGCGCCCCCGGCCCGATGGTAAAGGGAATATTCCCTGGAATATTCCCTGGCCGACTAGTGGAGGCTCATATGGTAGGTCGGTCAGTAGGCCAACCTAACGACCTTCGCGGGCTATAAAAGCTAAACCCCTTCGCAGCCATCCACACTCATCTTTCACCCAGTCAGAGTTGTTGTTCCAGCTAGCCTTAAGCTCTTCATCTATCTTCTGTCTAGATCGCCATCTAAGCTTCACACAGTGGAAGCGCACGGGTGGACAGAGCCATCTTTGTATCAGTTGTTTGGAGTTAAAGAATTTACTGATTCTCCTCTTATCTGTTGTGTACTCTCTATCTCTTTCTCAGATTCTGTTCGCTGCGCCGTGTAATATTTTACAGTAGGTTCCCATAGACTTATTTTTCATAAATGTACATGGTATAACTGAAAATTATATGCCAAATACAAAAGAACTTGTATAACTAAGGTGGTTATTGGATAACAATGCCTGAATTTTGTATGCAAATATCTCATATAACTTCCAGTGAAACTCTTCTGCGTTCATAAGAATCCCATGATTTATATCATGAACAGTAAACTCTTTGACAATGCCGGATTTGCCAGCTTTAGGAGTTCCTTTGCCCATTTTTAATGGGTTAGCCGAAGAAGATGCGGAGTTTCACATTTGTGAATTTCAAAGATTAATGTTTAATTACCGCATCCAAGATGAGGGACATCTCATGATGTTCTTTAATATGACATTAAAAGGAAGGGCTGCGATATGGTATCATAGCATAGAGACTGGAACTATAACCACAATCAACCAATTTTATGCAGCTTTCTGAGGAGAATATGCCCCTGAAAGAGGTGGCCAATACTGGTTGCGTGTTTTGAATGTAACACACTAAGACCCCCATGAGAATGTGAAAGCCTATGCCAAGAAGCTTAAGGAAGTGTTTCGTAAGTTACAAACTTACATTCCTATTCCATCGGCTGCCCAATTGCAATACTTCTTGCATGGATTGGATTTCAATATTCAGGTACAGTTGAGCAATGTGGCTTTGGCTGATATAGACACCGCTATCACGCGGGCAGAAGGAGTAGAGTCACAATTACAAACGGCCTACTCCTCTCGAATAAATCTTAATGCGGGTTTAGTACCTGGAGGCAATTTACCATTGACAAATGGAAGTCAAGGGATGCCTATGAATAGCCCTAATGGAAGAGGAAGCATGGTTCAAAATGTACCTTTGTTGCCAGCTCCTCCCAGTGTGACTGTGCCTATGGCTAGTCAGTTGGCTCCACCAAATGTTGGAGGCCAAGTTTCAAACCCTAATGTTGTTCCTGTGAGTCAACAACCAATGCCCAATCAAATTGTTAGGCCAATGGAACGATGGATAGATGATCAAGGCTATGAGTCGAGCACCCCTACTGTCCTTGGCGAAGTTAAGGATATGATGAAGCACTACACTGATATGATTTCTGAACAATATCGGCAAATAGCTGTTGACATCAATTTCCTGAAGAAGCAGCAGAATCTGATAGGGAGTCGACACCCTGAAGAGGGTGGTCCCTCAAGATTCAGCTGTAAGTGGTGTGGCGGACAACATTTCCCTAGAAATTGTCCAAATGTTAAATGTGATATTTGTGAGAAGTCAGGCCACTTAGCTGCTACCTGTTGGAGTAAGATTAGTTCCCTCCAACAAGGGAGTAAACAGCCAGGTCCAGTTAATCATAGAGCACAAGGTAATAACCTCCAACAAAATGATGGACCAAGACAAATATTGCAAAGGGAAAAGACCACTATAGAAGAGTTGCCACAAGGCAATGAAGTCAGCCTTATTGAGGCTGTACCACTACAAGGATTTGGGCTAGTAGCAACGCCGATTAGCGACGGTGGATAGCGGCGTCGCTATTTGATGGGCTGCAAGGAAAAAACGCGGCCGAAACCAAGCGTGGTTTTCATTTCTTGTTTGCTCCATTGAGAGTTTTGAGAGCGAGAGCGAGGGAGAGAGTGACCGTCGTGAGAGAAGGAGAGGAAGAAGACTTGCCACCGCCGCCGCCGCCACCGCCGCCGCCGTTGTTCGTGAAGGAGAGGAGGAGCCTTCATCGCAAAGAGAAGCCGCTCCACGCTCGCCATATCTCATCGATGAGTCTCCCTCTCTCTTTCTTTTGCTTGTTCAAGGTTTAAATCACTCTCTTTTGCTTGTTTAGGACAGGAAATGAAAGAGAAAGAGAGGGAGAGGGAGAGAGAGGGAGAGAAAGAGAAAGAGAGGGAGAGGGAGAGGGAGAGGGAGAGGGAGAGAAAGAGAAAGAGAGGGAGAGTTCATTCTCTCTCTCCCTCTCCCTTTTGCTTGTTTAATGTTTAAATCACTTTCTTTTTTGCTTGTTTAGGAGAGGAAACGAGAGAGTAAGAGAGAAAGAGAGGGAGAGGGAGAGGGAGAGGGAGAGGGAGAGGGAGAGGGAGAGAGAGAAAGAGAAAGAGAAAGAGAAAGAGAGGGAGAGGGAGAGGGAGGGGGAGGAAATGAGAGAGGGAGAGAAAGAGAAAGAGAGGGAGAGGGAGGGAGAGTGCATTCTCTCTCTCCCTCTCCCTTTTGCTTGTTTAATGTTTAAATCACTTTATTTTTTGCTTGTTTAGGAGAGGAAATGAGAGAGAAAGAGAGGGAGAGAAAGAGAGGGAGAGGGAGAGGGAGGGGAAGGAAATGGGAGAGGGAGAGAAAGAGAAAGAGAGGGAGAGTGCATTGTCTCTCTCCCTCTCCCTTTTGCTTGTTTAATGTTTAAATCACTTTATTTTTTGCTTGTTTAGGAAATGAGAGAGAAAGAGAGATAGAGAGGGAGAGAAAGAGAGGGAGAGGGAGAGGGAGGGGAAGGAAATGAGAGAGGGAGAGAAAGAGAAAGAGAGGGTGAGGGTGAGGGTGAGGGTGAGAGAGAGAGAGTGCATTCTCTCTCTCACTCTCCCTCTTGCTTGTTTAATGTTTGAATCACTTTCTTTTTTGCTTGTTTAGGAGAGGAAATGAGAGAGAAAGAGAGAAAGAGAGAAAGAGAGGGAGAGGGAGAGAGAGGGAGAGAAAGAGAGGGAGAGGGAGGGGAAGGAAATTTAAGATAATAGACTTATCGATAATGGTATGCAATGTGCTTTGCCATGGGCCACGTACATTGGTGACTCTTTAAGATGGCTTAAAATTGGTCATGTCATTCATAATGTCCAAGTAGGGGATCTAATTGTGATATGCATAATTCATTGTTTTTGTATTAACTTTATAGGCATAACAAATTAGAAATCATGCCAACTAGTCAACGGAAGGACATTTTAAGAATGAAGTATTCTCCAAGAATAATATGCATTTTAAGAGGGATTTTTCAAAAATGGTTTATATTACTGTGCTTTGTATAGTTTAAATTGATTATTCTAATATCATTTTTTATCTGTGCAGGTAACATTTTCAGGTTGAGTCGAGGGATGAGCGATGAGGAGTTTCAGGACATGATGGCACGCATGTCTCCAGATCAGCTCGCGAGATTCAGAGAGATGGCAGACCAGGAGCTATCTCGTTCTTCGTCAGGGCGCTCTGCTAGATCTGCTTCAGCGCGATCAAATGCTTCAGCTTCGAGCAGACGATCTCGACGCTCACGACTTGGGCCAGAGGGAGGGACTGCATCGGGATCAGGGGAGTGCTGCTGTGGAGACACGGACGTGGTGTCTCCGTCTCGTCATTCAGCTGGAGCTGCGTCACCTCCAGGATTTGTCACACCTATGGGGACATCTACTCCAGTTACTCCGGCTTTTGTGCAGCCGTCAGCAGGTGGCACGCCTTTTGGTGGCACTCCTTTTGGTGGCACCCCCTTTGGTGGCACCCCTTTGAGTGGCACTCCGAGAGAGGGTACCCCCGTCGGTACACCGGATGTATAGGGGTCTCCTGGATATGCCCAGGAGCGTGGACGGAGATGGGAGAGGACCCATCTTAGGCAGACTCCTAGGGATTATGGATACCTAGTTGATAGTAGGTCAGGAGCCATCATCATGAATGATGAGGGGAGGAGGGTGATGGCTCGCATGAGGGAGTTGTGCCAACAAGTTTTTCGGCACAACGTCCTGGATCATTGGAAGAACATACCGGAGGGGAGCAAGGACTACATATTAGCATCCTTGCACGAGGAGTTTCCGGTGCCAGCCGTAATAGATAGATTCTCTACGGGCTGGATGATGGATTGCATGCGTACATACATGTCACATAGACGATCCGACGCACGCAAGGCAATCAACAGTGGGGTTGCAAAGCCCGAGTGGTTAGATACAGACGACTGGCGCCGACTGAGGGAGGAGGCTACAGATTCGCTAGGATGTTGGAGTCACCAGCGGGAGGCGGCGAGGGCACAACTCGAGACCGGAGTGGTGCATCATCTTGGGAGTGGCGGCCACAGGACATATTTGGAGGACTTTGTAAGTTTCTCTTTTGTTTTGCTTATTTGTTTTTTTGAAATATTCTTTCTACTAACAATCATGTTTCTAATAGTTAGCATTTTGTTTTCTTTGCAGCACTCCATTACAAATCGCGATCCGCAAGGCCTTGAGACTCGATATGCAGAGAGGCACGGTCTCAATGCATTGATCGACCAATTGTATAGACGCGGCGGCCCTGTAAGTCACTCATCTTTCTTGTCCGTAGTTACCATGAGATATTTGAATGCATTATTGTATGGTGGATTGATATGTTATTTCTTTTTCTGCAGAATCCGTTCGATGCTCCTTTGCGGCGGGACGAGCTTTCGAGGGACGAGGATTTCTAGCTCGCCCTTGGATCCTTGGAGCTCACACACCTTTAGTTTCTAGTCGCCTGATCTATGTAGACATTTTCTATGTATTAGTGATATCCTTTCATGATTGTACAAATCGCATTTTATGCGATCATGTATTTATTTCATGTATCAGTTTTATGATTTCAGTATACATTCTTTTTGTTTGCAAACGCTTTGTATGCAGTAGTGCAAAAACTATTTTGTATGGCTCTCATATAGCACACAGTGCCACAAAAAAAAAATTCCCTGTTACCGTTGCTATTTGCGTCGCAAATTTACTGCTCGCGTCACTATTGGACTCGCTATGAGCGTCGCAAATTTACTGGTTGCATCGCTATATGCGTCGTAAATGTGACACATATAGCGACGCATATAGCGACGTTTCTATGGCATTGTCAATAACGACGCTTTTTGCGACGACGGGGGCAAATTTTGTTGTTTGTATTTTCGTTGCTTTAAACGTCGATATAAGGTCTATATCTTGTAGTGTACGCGTCAATGGCGCTAAAACCTCTAACCTACGAGCCGTGACAAGAGGCCAAAAGGCTAAAGAGGTTGACAAAGATAATGCAAAACCGGTTGAGGGAAGCCCTAAGCAAGGGGATAAGGGGACGCAAGTCCTGAATCCTAGCGTGGAAGGTGGACCTCTAAGGCCTATTGACAAAAAAGTCAATCCTAAGAAAGATGCGGAAGTGCCAAGAAAGAAGGCAAGAGCTAAAAGAGAAGCACCAAAGCCGGTCCCAAGACCAAAAGAAAGGATGGTTTGGCGAGAAAAGAGAGCTTTGGCTACCTATCATGATTTTGATTTAGTAAGTTCTCTGTGCAAAGTCAAACCAGATATAAACCTCTTACAATTGATTAAATTATCTCCAGGAGTACGCAAGGAATTCAAGAAGATCCTGCGTATTGGGCATATTGTAGAACCTTTGGGCATAGCACGAGTAGGGGAAGATTGGTTTGATCATGCTGAAAAGAATTGCCCTAGGGTTCCAGCATACGTGGATGGAATATTAGTGGAGCATGCTATTGTAGACACTGGGTCCTCCGTCAATATCATGAGTTCAGAGTTGATGGAGAGGTTGGGTCTAGACTGTCAAGATTGTGGGAGAGAAGGAAGGAATCTCACTTGTAGCTTTCTTGCTTGCACAATGGGGGAATACACACAGAGGTGGAGGCTGAAAACAGTTTTCCTCTTCTTAGTTGTGTAAGCCAAAAAGAACTCTCATACAAAGAAATAGAAGAACCCTATATATGGGTCTCAAACCAAACTCAAATAACTAAGGTGGCATACTAACTGAGCCACGAACTAGAGTAGATAAGGATAGCTATCATCTAGCTATTATTCATGGGCGGTGTACCAACCGCATCTACAACTGACAAGTCGGTGACATAAATGCACAACGGTCACCCTGGCATATCACAAGTGGAGCTCGATATCTCAACACTCCCCCTCGAGCTCAATCCCAATTCCTGCACACCAAACAGGTCTCTGAACTTGCGTAGCTTCTCTGCGCCCAATGCCTTCATGAATATGTCAGCTACCTGATCCTCTGTGCTGACATAAACTAGATCAATAAGACCTAGTAAAACTCTCTCCCGCACATAGTGATAATGCACCTCAATGTGCTTTGTTCTAGAATGATAGACTGGGTTATTTACCAAGTGTATACTACTCATGTTGTCACAATAAATGACAGCTGGCCCATCTGTAGACTAATGCATATCATAAAGTAACTTATGCAACCAAGCTACCTCACATGCAGCCATTGCTGCACCCCTGTACTCAGCCTCTGTGCTCGACAAGGCAACTGTAGGCTGTTTCTTGCTGCTCCAAGTGACTGCAGCACTCCCAAAAGAGAATACATATCCACTGGTAGATCGTCTATCAGAAATGCTACCAGCCCAATCAGCATCAGTGTATCCATGCAACTGTATCTGAGCCCCAGTCTCATAAAATAGTCCATACTGCAATGTGGACTTCACATACCTGAGTGTGCGTCTAGCCGCATCCAAATGCGGTTTCCTTGGAGCCTGCATAAACTGACTTACCAATCCAACAGCATAGCTCAAATCTGGCCTGGTAATAGTCATATAAATCAAGCTTCCTACTATGCGTCTGTACATAGTAGGGTCTTCCAGAAGCTCACCTGCATCTGCGCTTAGCTTCACATTCTACTCCAAAGGAACTGAAATAGGCTTACAGCCTGTCATCCCATATTTGGACAGCATGTCCAATCCATACTGCCTCTGCAAGAGCTGTATCCCACTTGGTGATCTAATCACCTCAATGCCCAAGAAATAACGCAGCTCTCCCAAATCCTTCATCTCAAACTTCTGCTTCAATAGCATTTTCACATGAAGGATATCTTCATCACTGTCACCTGTCATAATCAAATCATCAACATAAATGACTAGCATAATACCTTTCTCTGTTTTTCTCACATAAAGTGAGAAATCTGCCTTGGAAATCTGAAAGACAATAGTGACAAGATACTGTCCTATCTTGTCAGACCATGCTCTAGGTGCTTGCTTCAAGCCATACAAAGCTTTCTTCAACCTGCAAACAAACTCAGGATGAACAGCATGCACATAACCTAGTGGCTGCTCCATATAGACCTCTTCTTACAAATCACCATGCAAGAAGGCATTCTTTACATCCATCTGATGTAAAGACCATCCCTTTGATGCAGCCATAGCAATGACTGCTCTTACGGTTGCCATCCTTGCAACCGGACTGAATGTTTCTTCATAGTCAATGCCATATGTTTGTGCATACCCCTTGACTACTAATCTTGCCTTGTATCTGTTCACAGAACCATCTGCATTGTGCTTCACCTTATAAACCCACTTACAGCCAATTGCATTATTACCTTTAGGCAAAGGTACCAACTCCCATGTAGCATTTGCTTCCTAGGCATCCATCTCTTCATCCATGGCTTTCTCCCATTTTTCTTTTCCCATGGCTTGCTCAAAAGAAGTGGGTTCTGGTTCCTGTATCACTTTGACCATATATGCATAGTGGATGGCTGTAAATCCATCATATTTCAGTCTATCCACAGGATACCTAGCTCTGGTAGACCTACGCAAAGTAGGCTCACTTCCACGTGCTCTCAAAACATCCCTGGTCTTCCTTACTCCAGGTGTAACAATAGAGGGGATACCGAACTCATCATCAATGCTCTGTTCTGAGCCACTGGATTCACCATCCACATAAGAGTGACCTGCATTCACATTAAACATGGGTTGATCTACCTTCTCTTTTCCTTTTTGTGAAACCTGCATACCACTATCTGCATTGCTTTGAGAAGATTCTCCTGATCTCAATCTACCTGTCCATGGCGAAGAATGTGAACCACTGCTAGAATACACTCCAGGTCCACTAATATTTTGTGACTGCTGCTGTGAATTCTGTGCAGCATTACCATTTTGTGTATCTACATCATCAATCACATTTACTGGTTTATACCAGCTACTCATCTCATCGAAAACAACATCTCTGCTCACTGTAAACTTACGAGTAGAAGGGTTATAGAATCTATACCCTTTCTGCTACAGAGAGTAACCAATAAAGATGCACTTCTCAGCTTTTGGATCCAACTTGGATCTCAACTCATCTGGCACATGAACATAGGCAATGCAACCAAAGATTTTCAAATGAGAAACATCTAGTTTCCTACCAGTATACCTCTCCTCTAGAGTCATTCCATGTATTGCTGCAGTGGGAGTCCTGTTCATTATGTAGACTACTGTAGCAACTGCTTCAGCCCAATAAAAATCTGGTAGGTCTTTTTCATTGAGCATGGCACAAGATACCTCTCCAATATGCCTGTTTTTTCTTTCTGCAATTCCATTTTGTTGTGGGATATGACTGCATGAATATTGCTGCTTTATGCCATGCTCCTGCAAGAACCTTGCAAACTCATTTGAGAGGTACTCTCCCCCTCCATCTGACCTTAGGCATTTTATTTGCAGGCCTGTTTCTTTTTCAACCATAGCTTTAAGAGTTTTGAAATGCCCAAAAACTTCACTTTTCTTTTTCATAAAATACACCCAAACTTTTCTGCTATAGTCATTAATAAAAGTGACAAAATAATGACAGCCTCCAAGAGATGCAGCTTTAGTAGTCCACACATCAGAGTGGATTAATTCCAATGGCTTCTTACTCTCTTGAACATGTCTAGGAAATGGTTTCCTTGCCTGTTTTCCAAAATGACAGGCTTCACATACCTTATGCATTTCTGCAACCTTGAATCTAGGCAATCCTGCAACAATATTTTGGGCCTGCATTGATTTAAGTCGCTGTACATTAACATGACCAATGCGTTTATGCCAGATATCAATATCTGCAACTACACCGGTCCCATGTGCAAACATTGCTGCACTCAATTCAGACATGTCTGCATCCAACGTAAACATTCTGCCCTTCTTCTTTCCTTTTGCTATCAAGCGACCTTTATTTTTTATATCCTCAACAAAGCATCCATGAGGATTAAATCTGACCTGCAAGCCCTGTTCAACCATTTGACCAACAGAGACCAGATTCTTGGTGATATTCGGGACGTGAAATACGTCGGACAGGTATTTCTTTTTCCCATCCTGCATAGACAAAGGAATTTTTCCAATCTGCACAATAGGATGTGCAGTATCATCACAGTCTCCACAAATCCTGGTTTTTCCATTTTCCTTGCATCCTCCATCCATTCTGCATGACCTGTCATGTGGTTTGATGCACCTGAGTCAACATACCATACATCATTGCTTTCTTCTGCACTTGTCACAGAATTGTTCATGTGCTGCACCATAAACAAATGCTCATTTCTGTCATCACCCTATCTACTAGAAGATGCATAATTCCCTTGTTGCAATTTCCCATTCATGATGTCATTCTGCTTTTTATAGCAGTCTTTAGCCATATGACCCATTTTACCACAGTAGTAGCATTCAACATTGTTGTTTGCATTTTGGCCTCTTTGCCATCCACCACAACCTCTTTGGCCCCCCCTGCCTCTAGAGTTACCACGTCCTCCTCCATAGGACTGGTTTTCTTGAGTTTGCTGCATATTCTGATTTCTACCACGGCCTCTAGATCGGCCTCCTCTACCTCTGTCTCTAGCTCTTCCAGCATTTGAGTAGAAGACAACTTCTTTTGAAGTTCCTCCTGAAGAAGATGCACCACCATTTCTCTGCTCCTCAAAAATTAGAAGAGAAATCAACTCTCAAAATCAGGAAATCTTTCACGGACGGAAATGGATGTTCGGAACTGTGCATAATCCTTTCCTAGACCATTCAAGGTCACAGAAACTAAATCATCATCTTCCACTGGCGACCCAATGGAAGCAAGTGCATCTGCGATCTTCTTCACCTTCATGTGGTAGTCATTGATGCTCATATTTTCTCTTTGCACATTGCGCAACTCTTGCTTGAGCTGCATTTTCCTGGCTTGTATATTTGTGCTATACATTTTTGACAGAGTATCCCATGCCTTCTTTGGCATACTTGCATCCTGAATATGCACAATCATAGAGTCTGAAATGCTGATAGACAGCCAGTACATAACTTTCCTGGCTCTCTCATGCCATGCTTTAAATGCCTGCATTTGCTATTGATTGGGAACATCAGGAAGAACTGGTTCTTCTTCATTTCCTGCAACAAATTCCCAATATCCTTTTCCCATAAGGAAATTCGTCATTCTAAACTTCCATGCTTGGAAGTTGTTCTTGTCAAGCTTTTCAGTTACAATTTGTGAAAGAGAATCAGACGCCATTATAGAACACTGTAAAAAATTCTGCCACTGCAAAGAACATAGCTTCAGCCTCACAAGGGCAAATCTGCAAAACTGACGAAAGTGGTATTTGACTGCACAGTCACTTCCTAGTGACGATTTTGCATATACAGGAACCAAGGATGATTCTGTAACTCCCAATGTCTCTGCACACGAGCATACGATGCAATATCTGTGGTAACTTTTCACCGACCTGTAGAACAGTGGTGCACAGCATAAAACACGGCTTTTTCCTGAGTGCGTGCAAAAAACTTTCGCCTCCAAAACAGGCCCCGAAATGGCCTCAAATCAAAAAACTTCCGCCTCGAAAACAGGCCCCGAAATGCCCTCTTGCTTCACCGCGAAGGGCGTCTCAACCTGAGACAATGCACTCTTGCAATTTCTGGCTGTGCTACCTACAAAGATCTACTCCCAAAACAGAAAATGAAAGCAACACTGCTCCTCTTACTAAAACACCGTGAGCTTGGCTTGCTTTCTTGAGCTTCTTACCACGAACAAGGCTCTGATACCATGTCAAGATTGTGGGAGAGAATGAAGGAGTCTCACTTGTAGCTTTCTTGCTTGCACAATGGGGGAATACACACAGACTCTGGAGACTGAAAACAGTTTTCCTCTTCTTAGTTGTGTAAGCCAAAAAGAACTCTCATACAAAGAAATAGAAGAACCCTATATATGGGTCTCAAACCAAACTCAAATAACTAAGGTGGCATACTAACTGAGCCACGAACTAGAGTAGATAAGGATAGCTATCATCTAGCTATTATTCATGGGCGATGTACCAACCGCATCTACAACTGACAAGTCGGTGACATAAATGCACAACGGTCACCCTGGCATATCACGAGTGGAGCTCGATATATCAACATAGACATCCAAAAAGATAGCTCCACCCTTCTTAAAATGGCTGATGATAGTCTAAGGCAACCAGAAGGTTGTATTACTAAAGTCCATGTTACAGTTGCAAGTGTAGAATGCTTCTTGGACTTTAGGGTGATAAGATTTGCAGGATGTCCTAGCTATCGAGTCTTGCTAGGCAGGCCTTGGATTTTACGAACAGACTGTCAAGTCCATATACCCGCTGGTCGAGTGGTTCTAGGTAGAGGTACTAATCGAGTAATAGTCGATGCTTACCCTGAGTCTCCTCAGAGTGAGAGAGCTCCTTTATCCTCTACTGAATTAGAAACACCGGATGATCCATCTGGTAGTGGGACATCATCCAGTGACGAATCTAAAGAGGGGTCCACTACAGAGGATATTTATCAGATAACTCTAAATGAGCCGATAGAGCCGCAAGATAGGATAAGAGATGCGGATGTGATTGAGTTGGACCTTGGCACGTCAAATGATTCGTGGCCAATTAAATTAGGTTCCATGCTCAGTTCAGCAGAAAGGGAGGACTATGTGTCCTTGATTTAAGAATTCCACGACATCTTTGCTTGGAGTTATGACGAGCTGAGAGGCATTCCTCCCAGCCTGGCTGTTCATACTATTCCTGTAAAAATTGCTTTGCAAGTTACAACCAGATGGCAATTGCAGAAGAGGACAAGTTGAAAACAACTTTCATTACTGTCTTTGGTACTTTTGCATACCATGTGATGGCCTTTGGTTTGTGCAATGCACCTGGATCATGGCAATGAACAGCAGACAAGACCTTTGGTGACATCTCCCTAGATGAGTTGAAAGTATTTATCGATGACCTGGGGGTAGCCATTGTAAGGGAAAGGATGTTGATTATTTTAAGAAAGTGCTTTGAGTGCTGCAGACAATTTTGTATCTCCCTTTACCCACGGAAGTGTGTCTTTGGAGTGCCCTATGGGCTATTACTAGGCCATGTGGTCAGTTCAGTAGGGATCGCAACAACTGACCTTGAAAAGATCAAGGTCATAGTTGCCATGAGTCCACACGCACTCCAAAAGAGGTACATAGCTTTCTGTCATCGATAGGGTACTATCGGAGGTTTATAAATGCTTTGGCAGAAAGGAAGTTGCCACTAATGAACTTATTATCCTTTAGCTGTCTATTTGTATGGAGCGATCCTTGTAAGGTAGCTTTCGAGGATGTGAAACAGGAGCTAGTAAAAGCACCAGTTCTAAAAGCACCTAAAATAGGTGAGGTATTTTACATATTTTTAGCAGCCACCATGCATAGTATTAGCTGCTGTTTAGCCCAAATTTGGGAGGAAAAGTGGTATCATCCGATAGCTTTTGCTAGTCGAAAATTGGGCATATCAGAAATTAACTACACCTATATGAAGAAGTTGTGCCTTGCGATGGTCTTTGCGACTAAAAAATTCAGGCACTACATCCTCTATGGGAAGGTAGTTTTCTATACGAAGGCGGAAGGGCTTAGATTGCTTATGAACAAGCTACAAGCGCCTGATCATCTGGCAAAGTGGTTAATCACTTTGCAGAGTTCGATTATGAGATTAAGAGTAGGCCACCGAAGTTGTAGGGGATTGTGGAATGCCTTATGGATTTCGGGGAGCTGAAAGAGACTTTGGCTGGAGGAAGTGATATTGAAGAAATGTTTAAAATTGATACAGCTTCTATCCCATCTTGGTATGCTGCTATCATGCATTATCTATCAACAAGAGAGGCTAGAGCTGGGTTATCAAAATCTGAAAAGAGGAAAATCAGACAACAGGCTTTGAAGTTTTCCTTGATCACAGGAACACTATATCGGCAGGGTGTTGATGATATCTACTGCCGATGTGTGATGCCTAACGAGGTTCCTTTTATCTTGGAAGAGTGTCATGACTCTGCATGTGGAAGGCACTTTGCTGGACAGTTGACGGCACAGAAAGCTTTACGAGCTGGATATTGGTGGCCATCCATCTTCCAAGATTCCTTTGAGTATGTTAAGAGATGTGATACCTGTCAAAGACATGACAGCAAAGAGAATAGGAAACACCCACTTACGCCTATCATGGCTATCCTTCCATTTGAGAAGTGGGGCATTGACTTTGTGGGTCCTATCACCCCGTCGTCTACTACCCAGAAGAGGTACATTATAGTAGCAACTGATTATTTTACAAAATGGTCAGAAGCACAGGTGACGAGGCAGGACAATGCAAAAGAGACTGCAAGTTTTCTTTTAGAGCAGATTATCTGCCATTTCGGTCCACCAAAGGAACTAGTGTCGGACTGTGAAACCCATTTTTTAAATAAAGTGATCAAAAGCGTGACTGAGGCTTGGCAAATCAAGCACAATAAAATGACCCCTTATAATCCGCAAGCAAATGGTCAAGTTGAAATTACTAATAAGCAGCTTGTGGGTATCTTGTCTAAAATAGTCTCTGAGAAGAAACGAGACTGGGACAGGAAGTTGTATGTGGCAGTATGGGCATACAATACAACGTTCAAGCGAGCTACTGGCCATACTCCATTTAAATTAGTTTATGGGGAAGAGTGTGTGTTACCCTTGGAAATCGAGTTGCCAACCATATGGTTTGCAATTAACCACTCTTTGGGAGATGAGGATTCACTCTTTGAATGTTTCACAACCATAGCCCACCTGGATGAACTGAAGTTGCAGAGCTTATTACACTAGGAGGTAGCTAAACGTCGGATAAAGCAGTTGCACAACCTTAAAGCAAAGAAATATACCTTTAAAAAATGGCAATTAGTTCTGTACTACGATGCGCGTAGGGAGTTGTTTCCAGGGAAGCTGGAACCTAGATGGGATGGCCCCTACAAGATTGTCAGGATAGGGAAAAATAAGTCTACGGCTCTACTAGCTGATCTGGAGGGAGTAGAATTTAAAAATAAGATTAATCTTAATAAGATTAAACCTTATTATTTCTAAATATACTAATACAAAAAAAATGCATTGCACGTCCATGCTGAGGCTGAGTTGAGACCTGCAAAAGAGCTTAAAGCTGGTTGATGGGGCGGTTAATTCCTTATTTGGAGCACCCATATCTGGAGCAGAGATACCATCAAGGGAAACTTATCTGGTGGAGCAAAGGATACAAAGTGATTGAGCAAGAAGATAGAACCTTTGTATGGGAGATCAAAGTCTTCTGTCATCACTGCTTACGAATGTTGACAAGTATCCCTATTGAGTTTAATGAAGAAGGTGGGATGGAGCCGTCAGTTCATCCTCTAAACATGCTAAATTTTGACTATCATAATTACGAGAGGAGTTCGTGATGGCAGGCTGTGTAAACCCATTGTGGATGTACAGATTATATTTTGACGGAGCGTCCCGAGGCCCTAATAAAAAAGGGAGTGTTGGAGTAGTAATCCGAGATTCCCGACGTAGAGTTACGATGAAGTTAGTTGCTTATCTTGGGGTAGGATTCACTAACAATATGGCGGAGTATAAAGCCTTGATTATGGGACTGCATATTGCCAAACAAGGTGGTATTCGACAGTTGTTAGTAAAAGGGGATTCCCAGTTGATCCTGAATCAGCTAGATGGGACATACATAGTGCGGAATCCCATTCTTTGTATGTATCATCGAACGGCTATGACCCTACTTGAGGAGTTTGAGAGAGTGTTTTTTCAGCTGATTCCATGTTACTGAAATGAGTTTGTGGATTCACTGGAAAATCTTGCTTATGAAGAAGACCTTTTCTTCAATTGTGGTCCTCGTTTGGATATTGCTATCAATAATGAAACAGGACCCGGTCGCTTGTGGGGGATGTTATCAGAGCATGCAATATATGGCAGACGATGGTTGATATGGGTGATGCAAAGAGTAGCCGAGACCAATCTACCGTTGTAATCCTGGACCCATAGGCTGATTAGACAACATGTTATGTGTACCCCTCTTGCTATATATGCAGGAGGGATGGGTCATAATCTTATGCATTTAGTTTAGGGCTGTAAGCCCTATTTTTTCTCCTTGGAAAGGAGCATATTATTGTATATTTGTACTATTTTGGGGAGGGATGTGTAGGTGCTATTCTGTTTTATTTCGTTAGGCCAAGAGGGCCGATCCATTTTTTGTAGTGAAGTGCTTCATTTCATTAGGCCAAGAGGGCCAGTTTTCTATTTAGTACAAGTGCGGTTAATGGTTTCTTGTTTTAGTCCTGTGCCAAACAGGTTCAAAGAAGAGCTTGGAAGGAGCCTTTGTTGCGCGGAAGCTTCTCGTGGCCCTATCCAAGTGATATCTCTCCTTTACGAGTAACGTGTTTTTATGCTATATGTGTCTGTGTACTTGTAGGGGATTTTCTTTTCTTGTTGGGAACCGGCATCCAAGGCATGAAGTCCCAGGTTTAGGTTCGGTATGTCAGAGGGAGGTCTAAATAGTTGTTGCCTCCTGTAAAGACATTGCCAGGCACCGAAGGACCTATTTTAGAAGGTAGTTCTAGTGACCCTGTTCTGCTAGCCCACTAGGCAGCCGTTCTAGGAGTTCTTGCTTAGTTGTGAGGCAGTTAGAGAAGCCACCTGGAAGGGAAAAATGATGATGATAGAGGGAAAAAAACCTTGAATATCTAAAAGAAAATAAATATATACAAAGGTGTGTAAAAAGGGGTTCTAACCCCTATAAAAATAGAAATGAAATGAAATGAAAATTTATAAGCGGTTGCTCATCGCCTTGCGAAGGCTTGGTAGGTTCCTGGGGACGAGTCAGACCCGGGGCCGATGCCTTGTCTTCCTAGGGGTGGCGTCTTGCTGGAAAAGAAGAAAGTAAGGAAGGTTGGAGCGAAAATAAAAGTGAGCATCAAAAAAGGATTAAGTGTCGCCTTGCGAGGGCTTGGTAGGTTCTTGGGTACCGAGACAAGACCTGAGGCCGATGCCTTGTTCTCCTTGGGTCACTATGCTCAACTCCCTCCTTTTTACATGCCTAAGTATGGAAGAATAAAAAACCTAAAAGAAGAAATGTGCTAAAAAGATAATACTTCTTGATCAGGCTATAGGAGTCCTCACCTAGTAGGAGCTCCTGGTTTGTGTTGTCCTTAGTGAGGTAGGTAGTTCAGACCACCACTTAGGGTGACCTCTTTGATAGTTCTTTTTAGTTTGGCCTTGTTGGAGCAATCCGTTAGTGACTAGCTTTGGCCCTTTTATCAAATTATGCTAGGCCTACTCCTTGTGGATTTCATGCCTTGGTTTTGTGAGGGGGTAGGGTGAGCATTGTGCTGTGTTTTATATATCTATTTTGTATTAGCTTGATGCTTCCTTTGGTTGTTTTGTGCAGATCTGTTGTGGGATTCGACGGGCTGAGTCGCCCTATCCCGTTGGTGTGCAGATCGGATGCAGTATGCTCACGTAGTGAATCTCGGAAGGTCCCCAAGAACAATGAACTCTACCTTTTTGCACAAAAAACAATGTAAAAGCATGAACGACAAGAAGCAAGAGACCAATTGGGTTCAATCTCCCCCCATGCCTTGTGTGAGCGCTTCACAAAGCATGTATTTTATGTATATTTCCATCTTCATGCTCAATAATAGCCCAATTTACAAAAATATGACAAGCTTTTAGCTTTTGAGTTTGCTTTCTACAAAAATAGGCAATAAAGCTAATGGACGGTGCCCATGGAGTCTAGCACACCCAATCTCAATGTCCAAATAGAAATAACATATCCGTGCGCATAGGCGCATACAAAATAATAATCAATAATCAATGTCTCAATAGACATAACAAAATATAGGCATGGCGCCTATCAAAATATAATCCAAAGGTCGAATACTCGCTAGACTCCAATGCTTTCCTCCGCCACTGCTGCTATCTCTACACATCAACTGAAGCATTCACAATCGTTAGTAAAATAATACAATTAAACCAACAAAAGTGAATACCTAGCAGTCTTCAGCTACATAAATAAATCAACTGGTTAGAAATAAATCCTAACCTTAATTTATTACGAGTGCGCACTCTAAACTCATAAACGTTTATTAATTTAACATGTATTTTGCGGAATCACCCGCTATGGAATCACCCATGTACGCACTAAATTAATGAAACGCCCGAAAAGGACAGGCGTCCCCATCAACTTCTCACACAAAGAATCCTCTTTGTGTATGAGCCCCGGTCATCTAAGTTTACGGAATCCACTGTAAAACCTCACGGGATCCACCGTGGAATACCCGTGGTCGCCAATGAGAGTGGAGTTTTGAGCCCGGGATGTGCCTAAAATTTGCCAAAAATTTGAGCCCAGGATTTGCCTAAAATTTGCCTAAAATTTCAGAATTTAGGGAAAAAATATTTAACATCAAAGGTGGCGGCTGCTGCAGCTAGGACGATTTTAAGCACCAAGTGAAAGACGGCTTTTAAAAGGCGCCTGAGTGACACTTGTGGATTTTTGATAATTTTTTCAACTTCCATGCGGGATGTCAAGAGTTGCCAGTCAATGCGGGATGTCAAGCCAGGCGCCCAGGATTTTTCAGAGCTCGAATCGGAGCCTGGACGGGGAAATGGCCACAAGATGGTCAAGATACGAAGAGGTAGACATTAAGAGGACCAAAGCGGGGGGGGGTGCCCTTTGGGGAATTTTAACCCCCCTTCAATTTTTGATCAAGTGGGCATGAAAGAAATCGTGGAGAGATGAAGAAAACATGGATGCCTGATGGCGCCGAAATTTGCGCTATGAATCCTCATGATGGTGATCGCTGGTTGTAAAGAACCTATGCAATGGACATTGGGGGCCAACTTCCCCCTCTTGGCTGGTCTTATCGTCGCCCTTCGTGTGAGAAATGGCTGTGTGGATGAAGAGATCTAATTCTAGTCTTTCTCTCTCCTCCCTTTCTCTCTTCTCTATGTGCTGTTCATGTGTACCCTCCTGATGAAGGAACCGGGGAAGGAGAATGAAGAAAGTGGTGATAGAAATTGATGGAGATGCTGAAGATTGAAGTGCAGCATTGGATTGAGAGCAATGGAGGCTCTGTCTGCTGGTTATGAAGTTATTCAAGGCATCTCGAGTTACGTAAAAACACGGTATGACCATTTTTATGAAGAAAATGAAGGATTTTTTATAGTTTATGATGATAATTATGTTCTTATTGGATGAAAATTTGTGTGTGTGCCGTTTGTATTATGAGTAATTGATGTTCATCAAAAAATCTTGGTTTTGCAATGATTTATATGCTTTATTTAATTCTCATAAACTCGAAATGCGGTTTTTTAGTGGCAAAATGGTAGTTTTTCCATTTCGGGTAGGCAAAATATGTTCCCATGGGGGGAATATGGAAGATAAATTGAATGTTAGTATGCTAAAGTGATTGGAATAAGAAAAACCAAAAAATAGCATATTTTATTGCCAAATAAATCAAGAAAATGAAATAAATAAGGGAAAAAATAGAAATACGTCTTGGAAAATTAAGGAAAATATGATGAATGTTTGTGGATGTGTGGTAGTGGTGAAGCATGAGGTTTAGCATCAGTTTTCCCTATCTCTTTGTCAAATTTTGTGATTTATCACTTTCTATACATCAAAACATGACAAAATGAACCTCTACATCTATGCAACGAAAGCAATACCTAAATGTAGGGGGTTGGAATGTTTGAATGGTGTGATTTGCGTGTTGATTGTTGCTGATTTTCTGATGCACATCATGTCATAGAATCCGTGTTATGTTAATTAAGAGGATAGTAGCACGAGTGTTATCTCGATGCTATCCTTTCATCGCTGCAACGGGTTAGTAAATGCATTTTGAAAAACCCGATTGTGCACAAGCACATTGCTGATTTTAAAATGATGTTTGAGCACTTTAGAATCATACACCTTTGCATGTGCATGATGATCATGGTATCAGAATAAAAAACCTGGATGCATAGCACCTGTTTTCAATGACAAAGACCCACGTTTGAGTGTGGAAAGGCATCCTAAGCCGTAGGATAGACGTTGGTTCTTGTGGGATTATTTGGTAAGGAAACATGGTATATCTCCTGGATTCGAAATGAAGAGTGGAGTTTGTTCGTTTGTTTTATATGGTGAGCAGCGCATCAAGGGGCTAATCCCTGCAATGTAGGAGAGCTGCAGTGGGGCCGCAGTGTTTCTACCGAGAGGTTGCCTCCCATGTATGTGATTATCGTGGTATTTATTACCAATGTGTATGGGTTCTCCCTCTGAGGAGTTTATAGAAAGGGAAACGTTGGACTACAAAACTATAAAACTATAAACGCATAGATTAGGCTTTAGGGCAATTTGTCCTTTAGCAGTAGATAGACGCTCCTGGTCCACGAGGCCGTGAGGGTGTGTTTGTCTAATATGAGTATAAGGTCCGGCTAGTGCCATAGCTAGTGCCGGCCCATTTCAGGTCCCATCAAATATCGTTGATGTTGTGCATACAGATATTTGGGGACCTACACAAAATGTATCTCTTGGAGGCAATTCATACTTTGTCACATTCATTGATGATTGTTCTAGAAAGCTGTGGGTATATTTTATGAAGGAAAAGAGTGAAGTGTTTGAGCACTTTAGAACTTTCAAGGCTGCAGTTGAAAGAGAAACAGGCTTGAAAGTAAAGTGCTTGAGGTCAAATGGAGGGGGAGAGTACCTCTCGAATGAGTTCAGTGATTTTCTGAGGTCTCATGGGATAAAGAGATAGTTCACATGCATGTATATCCCACAGCAAAATGGGGTTGCAGAAAGGAAAAACAGGCATATTGCAGAAGTTGCGCGCGCCTTGATGGTGCCTGAAAAGAATATACCTAAGCATTTTGGTCTGAGGCTATTCATACTGATGTTTATATTATGAACAGAACTCCCACAGCTGCAGTTCATGGGATGACTCCTGAAGAATGCTTTACTGGCAAGAAGCCTGATGTATCGCACTTGAAGGTATTTGGCTATGTTGCATATGTTCATGTGCCAGATGAGCTACGGAAGAAGCTTGATCCAAAGGTAGAAAAATGTGTCTTTATTGGATACTCTTTAGAGCAGAAAGGGTATCGCTGTTATAACCCTGTCACATGTAAGTTCAGAGTGAGCAGGGATGTCATCTTTGATGAAATGAGCAGTTGGTATGTATCTAGTGGTGATGCATTGGATGATGATGATGATCATGACACTCATGTGCAGGCTGAAAAGCAAGAATCACGGACTCTTAGTGGACCAGAGACATCATCTGGTAGTCCATGGTCTGGGAGACTAAGGAGCAGCTCTACATCTTCAGGTGCATCTAGTAGCACTATAGGTAAAGACAAAGGAAAGAATAAAGTGTCAGATGGCATTGATGCAGTTATTGATGGAGACTCCAGTGACTCAGAGAGCTTGGATGATGAGCTTGGTATTCCTTCTGTTAGGACACCAGGAGTACAGAGAGCTCATAATAACGTAAAGGCTCAATTGAGTGATCCAGTGGTACGCAGATCTAGCAGGGTCAAATACCCTGTTAAAAGATTTGGTTTTGAAGGTTATGCAACTCACCATTATGCTTATATGGTGAAACTAGTTGAGGATGTTGATCCCACTTGTTTTGAGGATGCTATTGGTCATACTCATTGGGATGCAGCAATGGATGAGGGGATGGCTGCATTAGAGGCCAATAAGACTTGGGATCTAGTATCATTGCCGAAGGGCAAGAAAGCTATTGGATGTAAGTGGGTTTATAATATTAAGCACAATATAGATGGTTCTATTAGCAGGTACAAAGCTAGGCTGGTTGCAAAAGGCTATGCCCAGACATATGGCATAGATTATGAAGAAACCTTCAATCCAGTTGCTAGGATGGCAACTATCAGATGTGTGATTGCTTTGGCAGCAGCCAAAGGTTGGAGGTTGCAGCAAATGGATGTGAAGAATGCCTTCTTGCATGGTGATTTGCAGGAAGAAGTGTATATGTTTATGAAGATTTAGAGCATCCCACGTATGTGTGCAGGTTGAAGAAGGCACTCTATGGGCTCAAGCAAGCACCTAGAGCATGGTCTGACAAGATCAGAGAGTATCTTGTCAATATTGGCTTTTATGTTTCTGATGCTGATCACTCACTTTATGTGAGAAATGGAGATGCAGGTTTGGTCATCATAGTCATGTATGTGGATGACTTGATTATTACAGGTGATAGTGATAGTGGGATTGCTGAAGTCAAGGACTTTTTAAAGAAGAAGTTTGAGATGAAGGATTTAGGTGAGCTAAGGTACTTCCTTGGCATTGAGGTGATTAGATGTGATGATGGTATATGGCTGTCCCAAAGATAGTATGGCTTGGATATGTTGTCCAAGTATGGTATGACAGCATGCAAACCACTTTCAGTCCCGTTGGCACCGAATGTAAAGTTAAGTGCTGATATTGGGGATGAGATAGAAGACCCTACTATGTTCAGGAGGATAGTGGGGAGTTTGATCTACATGACCATTACAAGGCCAGACTTGAGCTACGCTGTTGGTCTTGTGAGTCAGTTATGCAAGTACCTAGAAAGCCACATTTGGATGCAGTCAGATGCATATTGAGATATGTGAAGTCCACATTACATTATGGACTTTTCTATGAGGCAGGTACAGATGTACAGGTGTTTGGATACATAGATGCAGATTGGGTTGGTAGTATGTCTGATAGAAGATCTACCAGCAAATACATATTCTCTCTTGGTAGTGCAGCAGTTACTTGGAGCAGCAAAAAGCAATCTACAGTTGCTTTGTCGAGTACATAGGCTGAGTATAGAGGTGCTGCTGTTGCAGCATGTGAGGTAGTATGGCTGCAAAAGTTATTGGCTGATTTAAATGTGCAGTTGGAAGGTCCAGTTGTCATTTATTGTGACAACATGAGCAATATACAATTGGCTAGGAACCCTGTGTTCCAAGCCAGGACAAAACATATTGAGGTACACTACCACTTTGTGAGAGAGAAGGTACTAGCAGGTGAGATTGACTTGGTGTATGTCAGCACACAGGATCAGATACTGATATCTTCACGAAGGCATTGGGTACAGAGAAGCTTCAAAAGTTTCGAAGCTTACTTGGAGTTGCAGAGATGCAGTTGAGCTTGAGGGGGAGTGTTGAGATGACAAGCTCAATACATGCGGACGTTAATGATGGACCGCTTGGTTAGATGGGTCCACACATCTACACTTAGCACGTCGGTGGTCATTATGACTCTCATATGGCCACTGACTTATTACTTATTATATTCAAGTTGTTACACCTATTTACAGCTGGCATAGTTATAGCGCCAGTCGACTAGTGTAGTCGGTTATGCATTGTTTGACTTAGTAGGCCACTTTCCTTTATGTTGTATCTTATCTATACTTTGTGTACATTTGTAAAGTGTGTGGAAGAAGAAGAAGAAATCAGCAAGAAAACGTTTTGGCCTCCATCTCTCTTCTTGTCTCTTGAGTGAGCTTCTCCTTGTGCATTCTGTGTGTGTTCGGCGCAGCATCTTGAGCAAGTTCCCCCACCACCCGATTCTTGACAATTTTTGCAAAGGAAAACAATTGTACCTTTATGGCTAGTGAGGTAGAAAATTTGGGTTATATTGTGCGTGAGAAAGGAATCAAGGTGGATCCAAAGAAGATACAATGCATCAAAGGTTGGCCCATATCACAAAACTCTACTTCATTGAGAGTATTTCTAGACCATCCTCTCTCTATCAAAGTATTCTTGTAATAATATTCATGTATTTCTAGGAATCTCTTACCAAATTAGCCTATTTTATACCCACCAAAGTCTAGTATTCAACCACAGATTAGTTCACGGAAGAAATTTTCAAACTTCATGGTTTACCTATGAAGATTGTTTTTGGTAGTGATACAAAATTCATGGAGAAATTTTGGAAAATCCTTTTCACTTCCATGGAAAAAAAATTTATTCCAAGTAAAATCTATCATTCACAAACAGATGGTCAAACTAAAAGAGTCAACAAGTGGTTAGAAGTCTACTTGAGACACTTTTTTTGTGATATGCAAAATGCATAGGATTATTGGATTCATCTTGTGGATCTTTGTTACAACAACACATACCACATGAGTATAGAGATGTCACCACTTGAGGCTTTATATGGCTACAAGGTCCAAGTACCTTCCATATTATTTCATGACAAAGTAATTCCCCTTGAAAATATGGAGGCCTTAATGAAGCAATGCAAGAAAAAAATTAGAAAGGCACAAGAGACTATAAAATATTATGCTAATGACAAACAAAGGCATGTGGATTTTGAATATGGAGAACGGGTATTCTTGAAGGTACCTATGTCCCATTATGTTTCTCTTAAAGATGGACATAATAAGCTTGATCATCACTATTATGGTCCAAATCAAATCTCAAGAAAAGTTGGAGATCTTGCCTATCGCCTTGATTTTCCTTATACCACACATTTTCACAATGTTTTTAATGTCTCTCAACTCAAAAAATACATTGGTCATGATATTCAAGTTCTTGAAGGACTATCTCCCCTTGATGAGGATGGATTAATCATCCATAAACATGAGAAGATTGTTGGCAAGTGGAAGAAGGTTCTAAGGAATCATATTGTCATGTAATATCTTATTAAATGGAAGGGTTTGCCTATGGCAAAAACTTCTTGGTAGCATGTTTCATATTTGTAACGATTTCCATGTCTTCTCCAAGAGGGTACTAGCTCATTGTAGCATATTTCGTATTTGGAACAATTTCCATGGCTTCTCCAAGAGGATACTAGCTTGCTATATAAAATTTTTGCATTCAAAATAACTGGCCTATTGATGTCAAGTTTGCATTTTGAAGACATACACAATTTCAAAAATTCACTATTTGACATCTTGATGATGCTTCTACAAGGATCCTTCAGCATTTGATTTTCTCTAATCATTTCTTTCACTCATTTACCTTTTCTATCTTCAAGTTTTGAGGAAAAAACTTTTAGGTAGGGATGGATTGTAATAAAACAAATTTTGTAAACTTTAATCTAGGGAAATTGGCTTTATTGGGGCTAGAGTATAAAAGGAAAGAGTGTGCCATTCTAATCATATTTTAACACATTTGAAAAGTTCTCCATTTTCTTGGAGCTTGAGGGTTCTTGCCTTCCCCACCAACATTGTGGGTTAATATGCAATGTCCAACATAGCAAGAGGTGGATTTCTTGTAGCAACCTCTCATCTATGATTCACATTGTACTTTGATTCAACCTAGCTATGACTTCATTGTGTTATAGTTTTAATTCATTTTCAACTATGGCATGGCTATGGTGAGTTATTTCAATTATTGTTTCTTGATTTTCTTGCCATTTTAGTTCAATCTAGGCTAAGTTCATTTCAAAGGATCTAAGAAAAAAGCTCAAGGGTAGCTACTTGCCCCTTTGATTGTAAGAATGACCAATAATGGTAACAATAAGAAGAGATGGCATTGAATTAGCAAGATAACATGCTATTAAAGACAAGGCAACACTGTCTTTGCTAAAATTATAAAGGACCCCTCCAACTATGTAGATAAGAATATGAGATGGAAATAATTTAAGAGATAATAAACATGCGTAAGGGATGTATCAATACTAGTAAGGAAACAACACAACACATAAAATTTTAGTATAGTTAAACATAGAGGATCAAGAGTTTATTTTACTCTCATTCTATATCAAAACAATACAATAAAAGACTGGGGATGGAAAGGAAAAGAGCTCTTTTAAAGCTATAGATGATAGATCATTGGGTTGTAGGACAATCAAGAATGGTATGTGAGGTGTCTGCCAAGCTCATTCCAAGGCGCACCTTTTTGTAGTCCATCAGTAGGTTTTCTAAATGACACTAGGAGAGTCACTTAAATCACGGGGTTCGTCACTTAAATCTCACTGAGTCTACATCGCAATGGAGAGTTCTAGTCCGAACCCACTAGGATCGACCTGAATTTCCAAGTTTCTAAAATTAGAGGGGTCTTCTAGCAACCAACTAGCATCAGTAATTTCGAGTTCCCACTTCTACATGATTACTCAATTTGAAGTGTACTTGCCATTGCACTTGGTTCAAAGAGAATGCAAGATGAAGAGGAGTGCGGTACGTCAACCCTCCTGCCCATAAGGCAAAATCCCATTCTGGCCCTTAGATTCGTTTCTCGATAGACCGCTAAAAGAGTGCCTGGAAAGCCGATGGGCGGGTACCTGACACACACCAACCATACTTTTAGACATTTTGGGCCTCCAAATCCATCTCACATTCCTCTTTATATTCTTCCATTTCCTCAATTTTCCACATCGGTTTAATGGACTCAATGCGAACTTATTGCTATGACCAAATAACCTCACACACTTATTACTTCCATCTGGCACAGGTGGACCTTTGGCATTCTACATCTTCTTCACACAGGATGCCTTTACATGCCTCTATCCACATTGCAACTTCTCACTCATAGGCATCATGCTCTTACTAAGAGGAACAACATCCAGCTAAAGCATGATTCACTTATAGATGGCAATAGTCTCTCAAGAGCCTTTCCAAGAGTAAAATGAGAACCACTCATAGGATGCTCATCCACACTTGTAGTCCCACTGATTCTATCAAATTTTCTTTCACAGCTACCTCTCATGGAAGTGTTGTAAGCCTTATTGGGATTTGATTGGCTTGGAACCTTTCACCAAGAGGCATACTATCACTATACATAGAATTCACATTGCCTACCTTGAGATTTTGACCACCAAGGTCCCCCACAGAGGTTGGCTTAGTATTAGCAAGTGAATCATCTCCTTTTAGAAAAGGTTGGATACTTGGATGCATTTGCAATGAGCAGAAAAAAACTCCAAAAGTTTTCCCAGCTCACACAACACATCATTCCATAATATAGTGGCTCTTCTTAGCCAAAGCCTAAGAATATCATCAAAGGTTCTAGCATATTCTTTGATGGAGATATGTGGTTCTTGTTGAATCTATGCAAGTTTTCCCAAGACCAAAGTCATGGAAACCTTTTCATACTCATCTAGGAATTTGTTAGAATTGACCCTCTTGGGAGGCTCGAATAGCATTTCTTGGACTCTCCCTTCAAGGCACTTGAAAATAGAAGCATCGGATGTATATTATCAAACCCATTTGCAAGGAAAGTTAGACCATGATCTTTTAAATGGAGCATTGGATCCTCATCTAGCAGCCCATAAAACACTAGGAAATGCCTATAAGGAGGAGTGCATTTATTCCTCTTCTTTGGGATCAACATTGGGTTATCTAGATCTTTATATTCATCTTAATCTAATCCTAGCATCTCAAGGTCTCTAATGTGTTCCATTTCTACCTTTGCAAGTCTAAGAAGGTTAATATTTCCATTGACATCCCTTTCTGCCAACTCACAGAGTGGTCTAGGGAGTCCTATAACTTTTAGCATGTCATTGTGATCCTTTCTCAAAGGATCTTCCATCCCTTGGTTGTCCTATCCATAGGCAAGTGTCCATAGGCAATTCCATAACAAATTTATATAGGATATTTTCCCCCTCACCTAAAGCAAATATATCAATATTACTTAGATCTTGGGGCTCATGCCTTTTGAGCAATGGTTTTTCCTTAACAACTAAGGCTTCCAATGTCCTTGTGAGGCCTAATATTTCAGCATGGTGACCCACCACATGGGATGTTTTGGGCACAACAAAATTTTATTTTTTGTCGGTACTTTTCCATGGCATTACGTCTTTAGCATGATTGTTAATTGATGCTATGACTGCCGCGGGTTCCAACATACTTGTTCCATATCCTCTAGGTTGATGGATGGTTGTGCACAATGTCTCTTGGGGATAGAGACCTCACCAAGACACTAGAGAATGGAATAACCACTAAATGGTTACTTTTCACATTACATGAATGAGGAATCATGCTCTACATAATAAATTAGGTCCATTAATAGGTTTTGTATAGGGCACAAGCCAAGTATTTTAATCCTTGGATAAGCCCCATTTTGTGAATATTTAACACATCCCTAATTATCAAGGTTATAAAATTTTAAATTTGTTTTTAGCCAAGGTTCAAATATGCCACTTATATGCGGCTCCTAGCAAAGTGACCACCTGTTGGGACCAAAAATGGACCTGATAGTAGCTCTAAAAGACTCTAGCTGGTTAGGCTCCTACACTCTCCAAACAACCCTCACAGCCTTATGGCCAAAAGCATTTGGATGCAATGAAATGATGTATCTAAAAAATGCATTTGTAGATATAATCTTCAAACTATAGTCCAGCATAATTTCCATCCCAACTCTAAGCAAAGGGACTATCCCATACATATAGATCACTAACACCTTGTCCTACTACACACACAAAGGGTACTCCCTCAGTAGACTACTGTGGCCCTATGGCTTTTCTACACCCCAAGGATTGGCCCCAAGATGTGTCGTCTTAATACATAAAGAACAACAAAACATACTCTGCTCTTTCTTCACTAATAATCTTTATGGCCTATGCATCTCAATGGCTTTGATGTATCTTGCACACTCGATCAATAGAATACAATTGCGATGCAATGGTATATGTAAGATTATGCTTGTATACAAAATTTGAATGAATGTGCATAAAAATGTTTAATGAACAATCGAAGTGTAAATGTGTAGCAATCATTCCTTTACAACTTTCCATGAATTTTCTACTCGTTGTTGCAACATGTCTAAACACACCCCAAAGGTACTGATGCCTCCCCACTGCTATCTTTGGGAACATGAATAACACATGAACATCCTACTCATGAAGTGCAAAAAAAAATCATTCTTTTTAGCAATTATTCTCTGCTTTTCTACACATGAATTCCTTTATATGCCATGAATGGCACCGTGACTACTCTTGTGCTACTAAAATGCCTTATTTAGATACCCTCTAAAATAATTTTCCAATCCCATTCCATTTACTATGAAAAGTAATGAATTTACCCAAAAATCACTTATACGTCATGACACAAATGAGGTGCCGTGTGGATTCCAAAGCTATTGATGCTTGAGATAGCCACTAATGCACTTGGTGGCACTCCACAATGCTCTAGAAACATACCACAAACCGCATCTTTCGCATAACGCTCATCCAAAGATTTTAGAATACTAACACCACCATCTTTGATCATTATTCTTAGTAAATTGATTTTTATATTATCAAAGAAAATTGTGTGTCACCATACCTTTTAGACAGGTTGCCGTGTGATTGAAGTGCAGCAATGTACATACATAGGACATAAGGGTATTCAATTCAACAATAGTTACATGCAAATAGTATTTTTATTGGCCTGCCATGAAACATGACATAGTAAAATTTATCTCTCAATGTACTCTTTCACAATGTATTAAATGTCACCATGGAAAAATATATGGTTTGCTTATGCCTCTTTCAATTCCTAATGGCCTATGGAAGCAAATTTCTATGGACTTTATCATTGGTCCTCCTATAGTGCCCTCTCACTATGATATGATTTGGACCATTGTTGATAGATTTAGTAAACATGCTTATTTCATTCCTTGTTGTAAAATGACCTTAATGCCTCCCCAAGCTACTAAACTATTTAATAACACCATATTTCCTCAACATGGGTTTCCTAAGGTTATCTTATATGATTGTGATGGACAATTTTCTAATCATTTCTAAGTAGCTCTCTTTGAAAAATTAGGTTCTAAGATAGATTTTACACCAACCTTTCACCTTGAGAGTAATGTTTAGATTGAAGGGACCAATAGTACGATTTTTGCCTTTTCTTAGATTTTACACAATTGATTAACCTAGTAATTGGGACCAACATATGCATATTCTTCAATTTGCTTACAATAATACCCCACATTTTGCTATTGGGTGGTAAAGCTCCATTTGAAGAAGTTTATGGAAAGAAAGTGTCTATCCTTATGAGGACCTTTGCTAGTGATGTTCTAGCTATTGACTCTTTGGCCCACTAACCATAGAAAACATTAGAGAAAGTCACCAAAAAGATTAAGGTACACATTTCAAGCTAATAAAATAAATAACGCTATTAAATTTCAAAAATATGATTTAGTTTGGTTGAGAACTGAAAAGAGGAGGCTTCAATCAATTGAAATGCATTTGAAAATTAAGATATTATCAAGGTATTATTGCCCATTCTGAATTTTTCACAAGATTAATCAAAATGCATTTAGATTGGGTATTCCTTGTTGTTGGCAAATACATATTTCCTTTCACATTAGTTTATTGAAACCATTTAAGAGAACACCCCCAATTACTACCATAGGTAATGACCCACCTTTGTTAAAAGTTGGTATTGAAATTTTAGTTCCTAAAGTAATCCTTGACTATGACTACACTACTAAATAAGAAATCAATACCACATGTATTTAGTTAAGTACAGAAATCATTATATGGGATAATCACAATGGATTAAAAAATCAATATTAACTTTGCAATATGAAAATCTAATTGATGCCTACCACTCATAATCACATTAAATATCCCATGGACATAAATTCATTGCAATAGGCTCTATTTTGTGTAAATTCCATGGAGTTTTATAATGCAGATTTACCATAGGTGGTAGCATTAGTATACGGTACATATATTTATTGTAGGAGACAACATTAGCTTGTGATTGACCACCTTTGCATATTTTCTTTGATTTATCAACTCTAGAAAATTGTTTTTTTAACCCCTAGGAAATGTTATGGAGTTTTATTGATTATTGTGAATTTTCATCTTCATATAATTTGTGACTTATTGTGTGAACGCATGTGTGTGGTATTGGTTGCATTATGCATTGTAGATAGATGGAAGGATACTAATGTATTTTATATTGTAGTGAGCATATAATTAGACAAAGTTAAGTGGCATTATGATTTTGAAGTGCACATTTTAATGTGTGGAATTTATGCCCTTCACTGTGCAAAAAAATATTATCAAAGATATTATATTTTGAATGTGCCTATTAGCATAAAGACTTTGCATGCACACATGGACAATATGTTTATTTGATGCATTTATTAGAGAAGATAAATGTTATTTTAAAAAAGATATTAGAATAGAGTATGTTTTGACTTATTTGCATAAAAGCAAGTCATACAAGGTGAGAAAAAAGAAAAGTATGCTTTCAATGTATTTTGAGCACAAAAGCTCATTCTAATATTAGAAATACATGCAAGGGGGAGATGCTCAACCATGCATGGGGGAAATTGTACCCATTCTTATGTCATGCAAGTTTTTGGAATTCTCTTTTCTCATGCTATTTGTTCTCTTCTTATTTTATTCTCAATTATTAGCTATTATATGGTGAAGGCAAGCAACAATTAACTTGTAGGAAATACGGCATCATTTTTTTCCAAATTATTTTTTAAATAAAATCTATTAATTTTGTGAGTCTATGTTATAATAGTGTTGAGTATGATAGGAGGGGATTGCGATTGTTCAAGGGGCATAGCCTTTATAGAAACATCTATGTCTTTCGCTTTGAACTCTTACATCTATCCAACAAAATAGAAAAGTAAAGAATTTGCAAGATTAAAAAAAGTTATTAAGGTTTGAAAAGTGGAGTAGAAGGTAGTAGAGGAATGCTTTTGGAAGGTATTGAAGCACTCTTGGAAGGCATTGAAATGTAGGTAGTGTGAGAGGGATGGTGTTTTCTCTATAACATCTCTGTGAGAAAGGGGATGATCGAATAGGAGTGAGTCAACGAGCATAATGTTAGGAAAGGGAATCTAAAAAAGAAAAGGGGAGAGTATTTATCAATGTAAAATTGAAACAAGGAGTAGAGATAGAGAGGGACTCCCTTGTGTAGAGTTTTCATGAGGAATAACAATTCTAAGAGAATAAATTAAATTAGCTTATGATGGTAAATATCAATGGGGAGATTATACTTGCTTAAAATAATTTGGAATGTCTCCAAAGAAAGAAAATGCATGAAATGGCTAGGGATACCACCTTTTTGTCTAGGGAAAGAGGCAAGATTAGAAGAAGGTGAAGGAAGGAACTGAAGAGGTGTAGGAGAAGAAATCAATAGAGATTAATAACTCCCTCCATCCTTCTCTTGGGTTGTGCTAGCTCCTTATTGAAAATTCAGGTGTATGCTACCAACATTTTTTGTAGTGCCTTGAAGTAGAGTAAAGGGGCCGATAAAGTGACACCCCCCAAAAGGAAAACATACCCCACCACCACAATTAAGTGACAATTTTACAAAAAATGTGTGGCTTTTTAGTTGTTTAACATTATGATATACATTTTTTAATATCATAGATGAGCTTAATGTGAGTCAAATAATGGAGCAATGTAAATTTTTTAATTTTGGATTTTGTAAAACCTTAATACAATGCATCCTCACAAGTGTTACCTTATTGGTCCCTCATTGTTACTCTTCTTTGAACCCTTCATTTATAACTAGGGCTACTTAGTAACAATATCAAAATGTCCCAATGTTTTTTCTTTGAGCTCCATATAGTATAAGTAGTTTGATTATTAAAAAATATTTATGGAGCTCACTTGAAAAAAAGAAAAAATGGAGGATTGTTAGATGACATTCTATTGGCCTCTTTATCCTAGAGCTATCTCACTTGTTAGACCACTTGCTTTGTGAGTGTGGTTTGTTCTCTGCCAACACTCACTAACACAGTGATGAGTCACGTGCTCTCCATCAAAGGGAATGTTACTAGCATAGATTTCCCCAACTGTGAGCTCTACTAGATCCACAGGGCACTACTATCTATAGGGCATAATCTGCTCTTGATGAGCAACATTAGCTACATCCACTATGCCTAGCTAAATTCACACATTAGCCACAAATCAAGAAGGTGCCATGATCTATTATGGTTTCCTCTTTACTACTCATATCTCTATTTTCTACCATAAACACCATCTTTGGCTTTTGTTCTTTTTTTCTTCATTAACAAAGCTCCATTTTGAATGATCACTTGCCTACCGTGTTGTTTCAATCCTCTCAAATGAAGCACAAGTTGCTTAAGGATAAACTCCTTGAAAGGGCATCACTAACAATGCACATGTGAGGGTATCCCCTTTGTTGAATTCATACTAGGAGATCATGAACCACATTAGTGGAAAAGGAGGAGGGAGTAGCTTGTAAATGCACCCATGATGGAAGTTTGTTAGAAAAGCATGTACAGATCTCAAATTATTGCATCTCCTTGTGATAATTAGTGGCAATCTAGTCTTGGTTTTATTAATTTCCATATTTCCTGTGCACACCCGCATACTTGTGCACTATAAACTCACCTTGTACTTAGACTCTTGCACCTTCATTAGTGCATATGCTTTAGTGCACCCCCCTAGTGCACTATGCCTTGCACTTTAGTATACTAGCCCCATCTTTGCATATTTCCTTAGTGTACACATGCACACACCACCATAATCACCTCTCTCCCTTTGTCTCTTTGCCACACCTTACTCTCCTTCCCTTGCCTTACCACTTCTTTCCTCAACTCACATCCCTCTATTGCCATCACACCGATTGCAAGGAGGATTAGTATCCAATCCACTGAGAGGAAAAAGAATCATAGGAAGGGGGCCAAGAACTACTAGAAAAGTAGTGAAGCCACTAAGCAAGAGAAAGAGCCACAAAGAGAGAGGAGGAGCCTCTAATAGAAGCAAATCCAAGGAGAAATTACAACCTTCATAATACTTCTAAGGTACGATTTTATTAGTCCAACATTGTAAGCATGATAGGGGTTTCACTGTTCTTTGCTGTTATCAAAAAATTCCAAGGAGAAAGTTGAAAAAGAGAGAGAGAAAGAGAGAATTGAGGGGGGTGTTGAGATGGCAAGCTAAATACATTGCTGACATTGATGAGATGGACCGCCTGGTTAGATGGGTGTCCGCATGTCTATACTTAGCATGTTGGTGGTCATTATGACTCTTTGTTGTCAGCCAAAAATGGTCTCGACAACACTTGCTCTAGGGCTCTAGCCAAGCTCCTATGTTCACTAAACCATCCTCACGGCCTTGCAACCATGAGCGTCTAGAGGCTACACACTGCTCTAAATAAATCACATGTTTGTATTAGTTTGTAGTCCAATAAATTTTCCCCTTTTCAACTCCAACAGATGGAGTATCCCACACATACAGGTGACTAATACCTCATTACACACACATATAGAGCACCCCCAGGACAATCATCGTTGTGGCTCCTATGGCTCTCCTACACCCTAGGGATTGGCTCCAAGATGCACCATCTTCATAACATTGTCCACTCTTTTCCCAAGCTGCACATTCCAAGAGGTATTCTTGTTTCCTTAAGAGTTTTCAAAGAAAATCTTTCTATCCTATAGCTCAAGCATCTTCACACTCTCTTCGTTGGTTAATAGTTTTAACAACCAATTGTAATGCATCCATGAGACTTCCTCTTTCTTGATACCATGCATAAGAATGTAAATGCAAGGTGTAATGCCATATAGTGCTCAAACAAATTAACCACAAATCGGCCAACGTGTTGTGTAAAAAATATTCTTTCAATGATTTCCTTTCTAACATATTACTTCATTGCTTAAAAATAAAATTGAACTAATCTGTGCTATTATCTCTTTAAACTTAAATGAAGCAAATCCTATATATCATGATATGCATGGGAATCAGAATTTATTTGATATTTAACTTTTCAAAATCCCTTTTTCCCTACAGTTTAGGTTTTGCAATTGTGCACTGGTTTAAAAGGGTGTTTCACGTCATTTTTTAATGTAGAAAAGTGATAAATACACAGTTTCACATCATTTTTTAAAAGGGTGCACCGGTTTAAAAGGGTATTTCACGTCATTTTTAAATGTAGAAAAGTGATAAATACACAGTTTCACATGATAAGCTAAGGAAAATCCCCATACCCTACCTTCATCATATATCCACACACATATACCTAATTTATAGTAAATTTTTATGTATAAAAACTAGTTTTTCAATAAAAACTTATTTTTAGTTATTTTTACTATTTATTTTAATATTAATTACTAGTTATTTTGATTTTTAGATTCATGAAGCTTATATGGATTGTGATTCAGCATTATATTCAATGTAACTCCATAGGAATACCATTCAAACAATAAAAACCCATGAAATTGTTATTTGTCTACTAAATCTTGCATTGCGAATTTTAAGGTTTTGAATTTCATTACTTGAATTGCTAGAAATTGTTGATTAATCTATATCCAATTCACGGTTCATTCATTATTACTTTTTGAACTCTTTTATGCCCTACTGACATATTTCCATGTGAACACATCCTATGTTCACTAAACCTAAAATTTGATCTTACAACCCTATTTTTTCCTTTGAACCGGATACTTTTCTTTTTTAGTGTCCTCCATTTCAAGTGATGATTCATAAGTTATTAATTATTGAAGGATTTTACATGCATCGGATATGTTTCCATACAAACATGTTTCCACGTAAGCATGACTCTACCTCCTCTGCTCATGTAATAGTAGTGTCTATATGAACAAGAGCAATACTCCTCAACTACAGTTTGATATTGAAGTCTATTTCATGTAAAAAGTACCGTAGTTGGGCAACAGGTGGAATAGGAATAGAGGTTTTCAATTTGTGAAACCTCCTTTAATTTCTTGGCATAAGCTTGAGCATTCTAATGAGGCTCTTGACATATTACATTAAAGGCACGCAACCAATATTAACCACCTCTCTCAGGCAAAAATTCTTTTCAAAAGGTCATAAAGAATAAGTCGATTGTGGTTATGTCCTTCGTCCTGAATTTGAAAATTGAACATTAATTTTTGAAACTCACTGATGTGGAGCTCCGCATCTTTCTCTACTAAACCATTAAAGATGGGTAGAGAAAAACCTAGTTCTAGCAAATCCAATGTTCCTGCATCCATTGCAATGGGTTGTGCCATAATGACAATTGGATTTGCTATAGGGGTCTATATTAGTGGGACTACATCCCCACTCGAAGTAGACTGAGTTGTCGGGGTAAGAGGCAAGCTAGAGCTTCCCCCTTCCCCTAATGAGTTGGTTGGGATAATAGGCTCAACAAGACCTCTCTTTCTCAAGGATATCAGACTACCATATTTAGGAGAATATCTCCTAAGCGTCTTAGCTCACCGTCTAGCCCTTTCATCTCTTTCTTGGCATTGGATCTCAGCTTGATGGTGTCTATCAAGAAATAGCGGATCTATTTCAATGCTCTTTGGCATACACTAGCATACATTGAACAACCAGTCCCTATAAACCAAGATTCAGAAATTGTCACTTACTAGCAACTCCTAGCAATGCACCACCTATATCGAGATCTAAATTTGTCCCGACACTGGCTCTAAGGCTCTAGCCGAGGGCTTCTATACTCTCCAAATAATCCCTACATACTGCTGTAAATAAATCACGTGTTCATATCGATTTGTAGTCCAACGATTTTTTCCCATCCCAACTCCAACAGAGGGAGTATGCCACACACATATAGGTGATCAAGACCTTGTTGCACACACATACAGAGCAACCCCCCTAGCCAATCACTGTGGCTCCTACAGGTCTCCTAAACCCTAGGAATTGGCCCTAGGATACACCATCTCAAATATAAAACACAATCATGACATTGTCCACTCTTTTTCCAAACTACACACTCCAAGAGTTTTCCTCACATGAGTCCCTAAAGAAAATCATACTATCCTATAGTTCAAGAATCCTAATACTCTCATAATGGGTCAATAGTTTTAACAACAAATTGTAATATACCCGGGAGACTTCCTCTTTCTTTATACCATGTATAATGCCATATAGTGCTCAAACAAATCAACCACAAATCAGCCAACGTGTTGTGTGAAAAAAACATTCTTTCTCTTTCAATCCATTATCGCCACACACAAGCGAATCAACATGGTGGAACGATCAACCAGCCATGATGTAGAGAATATGGTCATAATAAATGCAATTGAGGTATACTATTTTATTTAATTTTTGTAAATAAATCATATTATTTAAATTTTTATTCATAAATATTCTCTTAAATAATAAATTAATCCATATCTTATTTCTTTTAAATTTTTAAATTTTTTATTTCAAAAATATAATTAAAATAATATTAAGGTTTTTAAAAATCAAAATATCAAAATTAAGTATATAATAAATTAATTTAAAAACTATGGTTATTTTTATAATAATTGAATGAGACTTTAAAATATTAAATTAAAAAATATAAATAATTATAAAATTATTTATAATTTAAAATATAACTTATTTTTTAAATTACTTTAAAAATAAATAACATTTATATTTCATAAAAAAGTTATTTAAATAATACTTAAAATTTTTATTAGCCTTTTGGATAGTTTTTTAATTTAAGAAAGTGGATAGTGAGTATAAAATAAATAAATAAATACCTTATTATTGTAGCTTGAAATTTATGTCTTAAAAATTAATATTTTTGTAGATGGTGTTGTTTTCTTCATATTTAGTGAAAAGAAAAAATACGCAAAAGTAATTATTTAATAGTTTCTTTTGAAAAGAATTAGCTTAATTTCCTTACTATCATATTAATGTGTGTTCATGCGCAAGGAATACTATAGTATGCTCTCAATTATAGAAACGAAATATCAGGGTGTGTTTACATGCACAATATGTTAAAGTATATTCATGTGCATGAAGTTAAGCTTTGTTTTTGAATTGGCATGTTAGTGATGAATCAAAAAATTGCAAGAAAGAAATTTCAATTAGAAGATCTTGATTTACTAGAAATTTAGTTAATCCTTAGTTTGAAAGGAATGATTGTTAGAAAATTAGAGACTAATTATGGTTGCATGGAAAGATTATCCTAATTACATATGTACCTCCAACAGCTAGACCGGAATGAGACGTGATGCCATCCTTGAGGCCACCTCTAATAGTCTTCACTCAAAGTGTATGTATATAACTACCTACTAAGGCAACTGTGCTTAGCTACATTTAGTCTTTTGTACATGAATATTTTCTCTTATGGCATGCAAGGGCCAATGGGGCTTTGGTCTAATATTGTAATCTCAATCCCAATCTTAAGATGGAGAAGGAAACCTATATGTGCCCGATATAGTTGAGCATTGGAAGGCCTTGGATGAACATGGCAAGGGTGATAACCTAGTTTTTGGGGTTGGTTCTCTCTTAAAGCGGGTTATATATATGAGAACAAACTTAAATAGCTACGTTTTCAAACAAGATTACTTAGTGTTTGTATTAAAAGGTGTGCCAATGATCGCTATACAAAATTTATCAAGGAAGTTACTTTTATGTGTTATCACAGTGTGGTAGCATGCTTGTTTAAATCATTGAAATACACAATGTCATTTATGGAAAGCGGATGGATGATCTCCTAATGAAATCATCCTACGGTTGGGTGGACTCAATCAACCAAGTGGCTTTCCCCAAAGTTTAGGAGAGGGTCAACTAGTGTGACTTTTCCTATTCCTAGAACCGGTTCAACACTATTTTAGAGAGCCAATGTGAGACTATGCCTTATGGGTAGAGAGGTTGATGCTCAACTCCCCCTCGCTTCTCACTCTCATTGCTTCCCCTCATTTCTCACTCTTATTGAGCCAAGTGTGGCACTTGCATCTCAACTATCTTATGGCTCACAAAATGCAAATCCTAGATTGCTACTAGAGACCATAGTTATGTCTTTAGAAATATATAGATTGATCCTCATGGGATGAGGTTTCATGCTTTTCTTGCAAGGTAGACCTAGGAAACATCTAGTCACCTGAATCCGCAAGCTCAAAGTTAAGCGTGGATGGTGGTCATTAGGATCAAGTCCCTAGATGACTACCAAGATATCCTCCCTATAATTTAGGATTGGGTACATTATGCATGGTATCAAAGTGTAAACTTTAATATGCTCCATTGCTATGAAAACATTAATTTATCAAATATAGATTTTTAAATGAAATTTAGTGTTGTAATCAATTGAGTAAAGTTGGAGATTTTTATTAAAGATCTTTTAACCAACTTTTGAGCCATGAGGTGTTTCAATAATGTATATTGTGGCTTGTGAATCCAAAAATTTTCGATTTAGGCATAACATTTCCTTGATTACTTTCAAGATTATCCTTGGATTTGATCAACCAATAATCCAAGAGGAATGTTAGAATTTGCATAATAGAAATTACCTAGTGGATGCTAAAAAGATCAAGCACATTGAGAATGATATAATGAGAGCTTGGATTCCTAAAGAGCTTAATCTAGTGGAAGTCTTTTGGTTCTTCAAAAGAAAAGACTTGAAAGCCCTTACTTTTGTGAATAAGCATCTGATCAACCAAAAGAAATATGTGTTTTTAGGATTCATAAAATTTGTAAATCCTAATTGCATTGAAATGTGACCTCACAACTCTTTTATTCCCAATATCAAGCGCCTTGACTATTCCCTCTTAGTCATTGATGTAAAGAAAAATGCTCCTAGAAAATACATACTTGAGCCTAGCAAAAACAACTATTAGTTTGCCATCAGAGTATAAACATTAACATTCTTATGTCTCCATCATGTTTGAAACATGCCATAAACCCTAAATTGACTCTTGAAGCTCTCAAATTTGATCTTGGATGAGAGAATCAACCAATCCATCTTTTAGGCCAAGAAATGCTTGTAAAGGAAAGTGAAATTTTCTAAGAATTAAATAAATTATGAGACTCAATTTTTATGACCTATAATCTTCTAAGAACATAAGGGGATAAGCTTCAAACAAATTGTGGGCATTCTAAGGAGTGTTCAATGTTACTAACTATAAGAAACTAATTATCTAAACTAGTAAGAAAAGGGTTTAGGAAATTCTATATATTGTGAGTAGGAGGACTTTCACTTGATGCTTCTTGTAGTATACTAGGTATGGTCATAGTGTAACCTAACCCTATAGAAGCATGTGTTTCAGTTGATGGATTAGATCTTCATTTTGCTCTGTTATGAGTTCTTTCATGCTTGCCAATGGACACACTACATGGGTTTGTATAGGACTTCTACCAACTATTGCATACACATCAACTATATTGGCAACCTCAAGTACGATTTATGAATTATACATTAGGTTGAGAGGCTTAAAATAGTTTGACTCTTTAACTTCTACCTACGTCCTCTAGGTCCTATAGAGTATCATGAGGGCAAGGCTGTGACCTGAGCCTTGTGGGTGTATAACCAAAGTATTTGAGTCATCCAATCCAATTGAGCTATATTTTCCCAAAGATCCCATACTTTTGGTTATGAGGTGGAGGAATTCCCCGATCTCTTTGCTCAGTATCCAACTTTAGATGTCTTGAGTGAGCCACCCAAGTATAAATTTCTTTCCCTTCAAGATTTTCATAGTTAAATCTTATATATCATGTGGCTTTTGAGTAAAGCCCTTGTATATAAATAATGGAATAATATAGTTGGATTTCTTTCTTTGCGAGAGTTATTATGTCTCAAAAGGAAAATAAAAAGTATTTTATTTAAATCAACTCATTTTTTCATATATTCAAGGTGAATTGTGGTATAATTTCTTGGTAGTTTGTACTATGTATCAATCTTCCCTACACTCATTGGATTATACTTGGTGAGAATACTTTTTATGAAGATCCTAGAGAGTTTTTATTACCATCCCAAATATTATTTGAAAGGAGATAAACTCGTATGATGTCTATTGCTTTATAGATACTGGAAAGACTTTCATTTCTTGAGACCAACCTAAAAAGGAACTAACGGATGGAAGAACTAAAACTTATAAAGATATTTCTATTCAAGGAACCTTTAGTGAAAACTGTCATAAGTGTAAATGGTCAAAACATATACCAAGATCGGTATATTATGATCGAGTAATTGGCATCTTATACCCTCTAATAGAATAGGTCACCTAGGTAGGTTAAAGCAAAACAACTATGTTGTCAAAGGATTCCTTGAACAGCCCATCCAAAACAGTCTTCTTAAAGTTCATGATCAACCTCGTATATTTAAGGAAATGTTTGTTGTTAAGTTCCATGATTAGAAACCCTTATTGAGTCTATCAAAAAATATCCTTTCAAAGCTTGATCAATGTACATATTTATGCAATAAAAACTAAATTTTATGTGAGAATAATTATGTCTAAAAATGCAAAGAAAATTTTTAGATACCCTTACACTAGTCTCCTTGGTAGATAAAAAAGAAAAGAAGTTTTTATTAAAACAAGTAAAACTACCTGAATTTAATACTAAAGGATTGAAAATAGAAACTAACATAGAAACATGGATCAAACAAAGGGACAACTAGTTTTTTGGGAGCTAGGATGAGTGTATCCAATCAAGTATGATCACCTGACTACATCTCAATAGAGAAGATTGATGTCTTTGGTAGAAGCAATGGTGTCATGCTAAAGCTATTATTAAGATCTCCAAAACATGGGAGTAGTTTAAGGTAGCTATCCAACGAAGGTACCTATCCCCCACATGCCAGGTCTAAATCCACCATTGAATGGGAAACTAAAGGCTATCAAACCCTCTAACCTTGAGGATGCTCTATTGCGAGCTCAACACTTGATGGATTCTCTCCCCAAAAGAAAAATTTTGGCCCATCCCATACTTCTCAAATTGAGGATTTTTCTATCCAAAAAGAGCAAGTGTTTACCTTTAGATGGAAAATTAGTATTGGTGTCACTTGAATCTTGTCAACAATGGCCCTAACCACCAACCCAACAACAACAATCCTCATCTCATAAATACCAACCAAGGAGCTCAACCCGTTGCTTCAAATGCTACAACCATCCATGCCACTTTAGAGCCCAATGTCTCGCCTATGCAAACAATGCTAATACAGACCTACCTCATAATCCTCCAATAAGGGAAAACTTCAACAATCAAGGATGAGGATGGAAAGTAGGATGAGGGACCGGTGGCCAAGCTTAATTCTCTATCAGACAAGATGAAGAAGAGGTCTTGCACCATTCATGCATCTATCAATAATCAAGAGGTTGGATGCCAATTTACCATCCTTCAAGTACCCATAGAGCACCAAGGTAAATCCTTTCAAATCCTCATTGATTGTGGTGCTACTGAGTCCTTCATGTCCCCTAAATGTATAAAAAAACTATAACTAGATCTTGAACCTACTAGAAAACTTGTAGTTGAATTAGTGAATGGGAAAGAAGTATACTCAAACCAAACTTTTAAAAGTGTAAAACTACACTTAGGAAACCAACACACAAAGGTAAAATTTTGGGCTCTATTCTTAGGAACTTATGACTACCCCCTAGGAATGGATTGGTTAGGTCCTAAATCAGGTAAGTATCCACTATGGGGAGGGAACAATTACTTTTAACAACATGGAGGGAACCTTAGTCTAAGCTAAAGGAAAGACAAGTAAACCTAAATTACAACTAACAAAGGTAAGATAATTAATTAAGGGTTCCAAGGAAAAGACTACCCGTCTATTTGATCAAACTAAATAAGTTAGAATCACCATGGACCTTGAAGAACCTTCATGGCTTAGTGAATATGTTGATGTGGTTCCCTAAGATATAATTGAATTACCTCCTAGTCGAGAAGGAGACCAAGATATTGAATTAACCATAGAGCTAAATCACTTACAAAATGTCTATTCCGAAGGCCATTGGGGAAAAGAATAGCTTAAGCAACTGTTGGAACAAGTATTTATATGATCGAGAAATTCACTTTGGGGTGCCTTTCTGCTCTCTCAAAAGAAAAACAATGGGGCTCTAAGGCTTTGCATCAATTATTGTGGATTGAATCAACCATAAAAAATAAGAATCCCATTCCACAAATTGATGAGTTGTGAATTCCTTCTACCAAGATGTGTTTGAGTCTAATTGCTGGGCCTTTTGCCAAAATCTTGTAAGACACATTTAATAGAGTGGCAAGCCTCTAATCGTTGCATGCCTACCTATGGGGGTTCTTTGGAGTCAATTTGATGATGCCTCAATTCGTGTTGCTTGACAACATGCATCCATCTCTTATCCAAAGCTGACACATGTGGAAACCAATAGCCTACTCTATAGTCATTGTTTGGTGTGCATAACTCGACATAGTCACAACAGTGAATACAGATACCACATGTACTCAACAATACAAAAATCCCAAATGTATATTGCTATATGAAAACAATAAAATTGTCTCAATAGAGATGGAAATGATAGCAACACAATACTCGAGGACAATCAACTTTAAGCCTACAACTATATTTAAATCAATGTAAAATACAACCTCAAGCCATAATTATTGCTTCCAAAAATATTTGATAATTGTCATGAGAAAGGTGGCATCATATTTTATTGAAAACTAAAACACCCAAATTATTCCTACTACTCAAGTTGGAGCTTTTTAAGTGTGGTTGTGAGCAAAATGACTTGATCATTATAAATATAGCTAGACTTATCAAAAGCTATTATTGTACGATTTTGTGTCTGTAGACATCAAATACCTTAAATTATTTATAGATCCTTGTTAAATGTCACAAAGTTCGTATATTTTCTTACCTAATGATCAAGGCAGTACTATATGGCATCCCATACCTCAATCAAGGAGGAGGATGTCTCCTTATCAAACTAAGTAGATCAAGACTTATACAAAACTAGGATCCCATTGAAGCTTCCAAGATCATCTACAAGGGCCGACTAAATCTCTTTCTTATGTTTCTAAGCTTTGGCAATACCCATATGTAGAACTTCATTTTGTGACTATGTAGAAGTGATTGTTTCTCACATGCTATCAACCTTTCATCACAAAAGGTGCTCAAAGTGACCATCTTTTTATAATTCTATTCCATTAACTTAAATGATTCATTCTTTTTGCCTTGATATTCCTACTACAACTCCTCATGAGGATTTATTTGTAGGATGTGACACTATCCTCAACGTTTCCAAGGATGGTTGCATGATGTGGTGTATAGGCTTATCCTCATTGTGTAAATTGTTGAACAATAAATCCCATTTTCCTCCCATCAACTTGGCTTCATTTTAAGATGGGGCACAATTTATGACTTTGTGCCAAGCAATGCACCCATTAGTGAGGTGGTCACATTGACCCTCTACATGACCACCTAAAGGTCCTTCTAAATTATTGATAGTCTTAAGAACAAACATGTGCAACTTTAGCATATGGTGATTCAAACACATTCAAACAAGTTATCCAAGCATGATCATGCAAATGTCATGTCAAAAAGTATTGGATGGTGCATCTCTTTAAATGAAACAATTTATTTGGGCTTTCTGCCTTGCCCATTATTCAAGATTTTAGAGACATAAAACTAGACTCCACGATTGGTTATACAAGGTAAAGACATGCCTAGAAGAAAATTCTTGCTATGTGCCACCAAGCTAATCAAATATTCTTAGGCTTGCTTAATGTATTTAGCTTGACTACCTTTGTGTGAAAGCATCGATTCATAGTAGCATATCATCTAAAGTCTTGTGGTCAATGATAAAGAACTCACCTACAAGATTCAAATTAGATTGGCCATCAAAATAACTTTTTTTAGTGTGGACGGTCCTAGTTTATGTTAAGTAAGCCAAAACACAACCATGGAGCTAGAAAAGAGGGGCATTTAACACATGGATGGCATGAAAAATGGGGGTTGCTAAAAAAGGCATGTAGACCACCTTGGTTTAATTTTAAAAACTTGGTACACAGATCGGACACCGTATGCGCGTGTAGTGAGCGTCAGAAGGTCCCCAAGAATAAAAGAACTCTACTTTTTGCACAAAAAACAATGAAGAAAGCTTGCACGACATGAAGTAAGAGACTAATTGGGTGCAATCTCCCCCCATGCCTTGTGTGAGCGCTCCACAAAGCATGTATTTTATATATTATTCATCTTCAAGCTCAAATAATAGCCCAATTTACAATTAGCACGCTTTAGCTTTTGTGTTTGCTTTTGTGCCACTAAAGAATTAAAGCTATTGGGCACCCAAGAAGTCAGGCGGTACCCAAATACAATGTCCAATACAAATATTTAAATCGTGTGCCCATGCACATACAAAAGTAATAAATAAATATCAAGCGCTTTGATAAATAAGTGCATCAAAATATGGACGCCATGCCTAAGATACGTGCCCATGAAAAATTGATGATAATTTGAATACACGCTATCCTCCAATGCTTCCCAATACCACCGCTGCTTGCTCTACACATCAATTGAAGCATTCACAATTGTTAGAAAAATAATACAATTAAACCGACAAAAGTGAATACCTAGCAATCTTCAGCTACAAAAATAAATTGGTTAGAACTCAATCCTAACCTTAATTTATTACAAGTGCGCACTCTAAACTCATAAACGTTTATTAATTTAAATATATATTTTGTGGAATCACCCACTTACACATTAAATTAACAAAACGCCCAAAAAGGATAGGCATCCCCATCAACTTTTCGCACAAAGAATCCACCTTGTGTATGAGTCCCGATAATAAAAATTTACGGAATCCACCGCAAAACCTCACGGAATCCACTGTGGAATATGCCTCTTGGCATCATACCCCCGGAGTCAACATTCTCTTTTCCAGGTTGATATTGTATAAGGGGATGAAAACTTTGAATAAAACCAACCCATTTAATGTGTCAGTCAGATATTTGTGGTTGACGTCTAAGAAGATGTCTAATGCTTTGTTGGTCAGTTTTGATCATGAATTCAGATCTTATTAAATAATGTTTCCATTGACGCAAGGCTTGTACTACAGCTAGCAATTCCTTGTCATAAGTAGAATATTTAAGTTCAGTTGGTTTGAGTTTGCAACTAGAGTAAGCTATGGGATGAGAATCTTGCATAAGGACTGCTCCGATTCCAGATCCACTAGCGTCAGTAACTACTAAGAAGAATGGTCTATTGAAGTCAGGTAATTGTAATACAGGAGCATGAGTTAAAGCATGTTTCAGCAAATCAAAGGACTTTTGTTGATTGTCAGACCAATTATACACAATACCCTTCTTTAAGAGTTTTGTTAAAGGTAATGCAAGTAATGAGAAATTCCTCACAAATTTTCTGTAAAAGCTAGCAAGACCTCGAAAAGAACGTAATTCATGCACATTCTTGGGATTTAAAATTGCTTCTATCTTTTTAGAGTCGACTTTAATACCTTCTGATGAAATAATATGCCCTAGATATTCAATTTCTGTGAAAGGTGAGAAGGATCGAAGCTTGCACGCGAGCTATGGCGGGAGAGCAAGAGCAAGAAAGAGAGAGACAAGAAATGGGAACTCCAACAGTCACAATGTGTGACCGGGCCTTCCTTTATTTACTAGTCACTAAAACGAATGTAAAGAATAAAGTGACGTGACGGGCGCCCGCCACCTGCAGTGTGCAGTGGCGGGTACTGTCAGTGTAGTAATACACGGGGCAGTACGGCGGAGGCGCCTTTACCCCAACAACCTCCCACTTAAAGGCGAATCTGCCCCAGTGAGAGAGAAAAGAAAAGAAAAAGACAATACAACTGTACATAGGTACAAGGGATGAGGAAAGGCAACATCTCATCCAACGCCCATCAATCTCCTGAGGAAGGCAAAGTGCTCAGTAGTGAGGCTTTTCGTGAGCAGATCTGCAGGATTCTCGTCAGTGGAGATCTTGACAAGGTCAACAGACTTGTCCTCCACGACACCACGTATGAAGTGATACCTCACCTCAATGTGTTTCGTCTTCGCATGGAAGACCGGATTCTTAGCCAACTGAATGGCACTCATAGAATCCGAATGCAGTGTAGGTATAGCATCAATCCCAAGGTCAACAACTAGACGGCCTAGCCATATGGCCTCCTTGCAAGCCTCAGTGGCTGCAACATACTCGGCCTCAGTGGTAGACAAAGCCGTACACTTCTGAACCCTAGACATCCAAGAGACAGCACCTCCAGCATAGGTGAATACATAGCCAGAAGTGGACTTCCTACTATCTGCATGTCCTGCATAATCGGAGTCAGTGTACCCCATGACCCCTGTATCCTGGCTGCCATAGCAAATACACATATCTATTGTGCCCTTCAGGTACCTCATGATACCCTTCACGGCATCCCAATGTTTCCTGCCAGGTGTAGCCATATAGCGTGCCACAACACCAACTGCAAAGGCAATATCTGGACGAGTGGCTATCATGGCATACATCAAACTGCCCACGGCTGAAGCATAAGGGATCTGGGCCATCTCGGCCCTCTCCTCATCTATCTGCGGACAATTGGCCTATGATACCTTCACATAAGAAGGCAATGGACAGCCAATAGGCTTTACGTCCTGCATGCGGAAGCGCTCAAGGACTTTATGAATATACTCCCTCTGTGACAAGTAGAGGAGTCCCTGATGCCTGTCGCGTCTAATGCGCATACCAAGTATGTGAGAGGCCTGTCCCAAATCCTTCATCTCAAAGCTCTTCTTCAGCTGAGATTTAAGAGCATCTAGCTCATCATGAGCTTTCCCTGCTATCAGCATATCATCCACATAGAGTACCAAAATAAGCAATGAACCATCACGGGCTTTCTCCGTGTAAAGACACAGATCCATAGCACTCCTGCTGTAGCCCTGTGACTGCATAAAGGCATCAAACTTATGATACCATTCCCTAGGTGCCTGCTTCAAGCCATAAAGACTTTTCTTCAACTTGCACACTAGGTGCTCCCTGCCAGGTTCTGCAAAGCCCTTAGGCTGCTCCATATAGATCTCATCATGCAAGTCCCCATGTAAGAAAGTCGTCTTGACATCCATCTGATATAGATCTAAGTCAAGCTGAGCAACCAAAGCCAAGACCAAGCGCAGGGTGGTCATCTTAACCACAAGAGAAAAGACCTCATCAAGGACACCATGCTCCTGCTTAAAACCCTTTGCTACCAATCTAGCCTTGTATGCCGGCTTGGGGTGTCCAAGGGTACTTTTCAGCTTGTACACCCACTTGCATGGCAAAGCCTTCTTGCCCTTAGGCAAGGCAACCAAATCCCAAGTCTCATTTTTATGCAAGGAGTCAATCTCAGACTGCATAGCCCTCTCCCAGGAGTGACTGTCACCCTTGCGCATAGCCTCATCATAAGTGAAAGGCTCTCCTATATCTGTAACCAAAACATAATGCATAGAGGGCTGAAATCTATCAGGTGGACATCTGTCTCTAGCAGAGCGTCTCACTGCAGGCTCTGCTACCTGCCCAGCTGCCTGTCCAACACCCTGACCATGAGCATCTGCTGCAGCTGTAGGCTGTCCAACTGGCTGTGCAGGAGCTCTAGGCTCCTCCTGAAAGATCACTCTACGGATCTCAACCACCTTCTCAGGCTGCCTGTGCATCTTGTCTTCATGGAAGACTACATCATGATTGCGTACTATTTTCCGCGCCTATGGATCCCATAGGCGATAGCCCATCTCTCCTGAATCACCATAACCAAGAAAGATGCATTTAATGCTCTTTGGATCCAACTTACTCCTCTTTTCCTTGGGCACATGGCAGAATGCCTCACATCCAAAGACACAGAGATGCGCATAAGAGGGTGGCTTACTAGCCCAAACTTCCTCTGCAACCTGGAAATCCAATCCACTAGAAGGAGATCGGTTTATGACATGCACTGCCGTACTAACTGCCTCAGCCCAAAAGCTCTGTGGTAGGCCTGCATGGCTAAGCATAGAGCGGACATGCTCCTGAATAGTCATGTTCATGCGCTCAGCCAAACCATTCTGGGCGGGGGTGTAAGTGGCGGTCAACTGACGCTTAATAGCCCTGTCATCACAAAACTGCTCAAAAGCATGTGAGACATATTCTCCCCCATTGTCAGTCCTAAGGCATTTCAGCCTATACCCAGTCTGGTTCTCAACAAGAGCAAGCCAACGCTGAAAGACTACCAAGATATCAGACTTTTGCTTTATGGGATAAGCCCACACTTTCCTAGAAAAATCATCAATGAAGGTAACAAAGTACTTCGCGCCACCCATAGACATACACGGCATGGGCCCACAAACATCTGAATGCACCAAAGCCAAGAGCTCACTCATGCATGGCCTACCCGATTTCTTATGCGTAGACCTATTCTGCTTACCATAAAGACAATGATCACACGAGTCAACATGTGCATAGTCCAAAGGCGAAAGATACTGCAAACCAGATAACATTTTCATTCCCTTCAAAGACATATGCCCCAAATGGGCATGCCAAAGTGATACATGTGGGATAGAGCCCACTGCCAAAACATGGTCTACAGAAGACTCAGATACAACAAGAGGATAGAGGCTGCCAGCCTTGGCGCCTCTAGCAAGCACAAGTCTGCCTTTGGTAATCTTCCAGGCAGAATCCCCAAAACAGACATGAAACCCTGCATCATCCAACTATCCTGCAAACATAAGACTGCGCGTAAGCGCAGGTACATGACGTACATCCCTGAGCAAAAAGGAACTGCCAGTGGAAAACTGCAACTGAATATCTCCACAGCCCACAATATCAAGAGACCTGTCATCTCCAAGTTTGACTGATCCAGATACAGTACGATAAGAGTGAAATCACTCACGGTAAGGCGTCACATGGAAGGATGCACCTGAATCCAATAACCAGCAATATGCATACATACTAGGTGTCTCAGTCAAGTGTGAGGCATTAGAAGAACTAGCTGCAAGTATGAACTCATCACCACCATCGAGATCCTCAGTCTGCGTGACATTAATTTCTTCAATCTTAACACTGGACTTCGCAGGTACTATGCTGCGATCAGAGGACTTCTCTTGCACTTTCTCTTTCCCCTTATCCTTGCGCTTCTCATTGCGCAACTCATGACACTGTGGTCTGATATGGCTCTTTTTCCCACAATGATGACAAGTGACATTAGTGTTGCACCCACGCGACTTACTACGCGACTTTCCACGAGATTTAGACCGACCCTTCTGAGAGTCACGGCCATGACCATTTCCACGTTCATTCCTATCATTCCTGACTCTAACTATCAAAGCATGTGAAACACAAGAGGCATCCAAGTTTTTGCGATTAACCTCTTCCTGCAGAAGAGCACTCTCAACATCATTCAATTTCAGAGTAGCACTAGAGGCACATAGGGCAGTGCCGAATACATTCCATGACTCATTTAGAGTCCCAAGCAAGAAAAGAGGAGTTACTTCCTCTCCAAAGGTGATATCCTACGAAGTCAGGTTCTTCAGTATAGCATGGAACTGGCTCAAGTGAGCAGACATAGTCACATTATCCTTCATGCGCAGATCCATAAGTTGCTTCAACCAGTACATCTGACTCGCCGGACTTTTCTTATCATAAAGATTCTTGATCTTATTCCATAGATCCCATGCACTCTGTGCTCCCTCAAATACATTATAATGTACCTGTTCAGTGAGAGACAATACAATCATGGACTTGCATAGCTCATCAAGTTCAAGCTAGTCATCATTGTTCATAGTTTCAGGTTGCTCCCCGCTCAACCAAAGTGGCTTAATCTGAGATTTCTGCACCAAGACCTGCCAAATTTGACTCTTCCAATAAGAGTAGTTGGTACTATCCAACTTTGTAATATTAAATATGGCATTATCAGTCGAAGAGGATGCCATAATGTAGGCTGGAAATGCACAGATAGTCTAAAACTGCTTGCTGTGTTACTGCAGAAAGTGCCCAAAATCCACTGAAATGAGCTCCAAATGGCGAGAAAAGTGTGCCAAAAAATGCTGCCCACTTAGTACTAGGTGCAGTACACCAAATCAAGATTTTTCAGTATTAAAAATACTGCTCAATCCACCAATAAATGCTTGCTGTAATAAATTTCAGAACTGCAATAATGAGAGCAAACTGTCCCAAAACTGGATCTAATGTCAACTAAACAATGCTAGGTCCAAAGCCGGCATAAAGAGGACAAAGCAAAGCCAAATGACAGTGAAAATACATGAGCATAACACTGAGAGATGTCAAATAGCATCTGCCAGTAAGAGACACACCCCCAGACAATCTAGGCAAAATGTAGAACCAACTACCAAAACCTGACACAAATAGGTGTCTGCTCAAAAGAAAGCGGATCCAAAACTGAGACTCGGCTCATAAGCATCCTGTGAACCAAGACATATACTCAATGCAACATCCAATTGTCGGAGAATAATCCCAAAGTCTCAATACATCTGTAACTGCTCAATGACATAGATTGCTCCAATACATGTAACTGCTCCAATAGCATGTAATCCCTGCTCAAGGTCAAGTAAGCATGCAAGATGCTCCCACTGGCACAAAAGGTGTACAAATGAGTTAAGGGCTCAAGCAACCCAAGACAAAGTACTAGTGACAAGTGACCAAGTCAATGCGTCATACGCATCCCAAGAGCATGACATACATGAAGCAACTGATGGAAGCAACCAACAAGCAATACATAATCCCAAAATAAGATCTCTGTCAACTCAATGACATCCGATAGGAACCAAATAAATGATCAAACTAAGTCGGAAATGCCAAGGCAAAGCTCCCAATGTCGGTAAAGCATAGACGAACCAAGCGGCATATATCACGAACCAAAGCATGTAATGTATGAAGCGTAACTGTCAAGCATAGACATGAGGCATAAGTGGTCCAAGAGCATGCCAAGTCGGTCCAAATGCCAGTGAATACCAACCAAGACGGAGCTTATACGTAGCTCAAATACATTCCATAGATTCAAACATGAGCTCAAAGTCGTCCCCAAATGTCAGATACATGATGGAAAATCCCAAAGCATACATCCGATACCAATAGGTAAGTGACAAAGCATCCAAAGTACCTTCAGCCCACTGTTATTACAGCCAAGTTTGACTGTCAAAACTGAGAAATTTCAGCCAATATTTCAGGCCAAAATCATGGCATAATCATGTGCATACATTCCCAAGGCACTAGGCATCATGTAGGCCGCATACGGGCATCAAACAAGGTAACCGGAGTAGAGTATAAGCATCAAATGCCAATGCCAAGTGTGGCTGCCTGTTTCTAGCACTGTATAATAGTAAATGGCAGTCCCAAATCAGCCAATATTTCAGGCCAAAATCATGGCATAATCATGTGCATACATTCCCAAGGCACTAGGCATCATGTAGGCCGCATACAGGCATCAAATAGCACAATCGGAATGGAGTGTAAGCAACAAATGCTAATGCCAATGTTGCTGCCCTGTTTTCAGTCTATTATGACAATTTATGACAGTCCCAAATCTGAAGAAATCAACCCCAAATGATCAAGACCAATGCCCACAGCTTGAATGGCATCAAACATGAAGTCTAATAGCCCTCTTGATCAAGGTAGAGAGCAACAAGCAATGGCCAAGTGTGGAGCTGAAGTAGACGAGTGCTAACAGCCTGGAAAAATGGCGCAATCTATCCTATTGGTGCTGAACTTGCTGCTGCTCCACGTGGGCTGAAAGGGGGTAATGGGGGGCTCAAGAAGGGCCTATCAAAGGCCTATGACAAGCCTCTTTGAGCCTTGATAGTTGTAAGGCACAATATGAGGGGAATAAGCTTCAAGGGTTTGAAGCCATGGCTGCCCTTGCTGTTTGCAACCTGTAGACTGAAATAAAACCCTGAAAGAATGATCAAATATCTCAATACCAATGCCTTGAAGGTGCCTCAATAGGCCGGGAAGGTGCTCGGGAAGCCGGGGAGTGACGGGAGCTCGGGGAGATCGAATATGGCTGCCGGGATGGAGATCCAATGCAAGAAGGGAGTCAATACGAAGCTAAGCAAGCACCAAGTCGAGCTCGAGCAAGAGGAAGCCAAGCTCTAATACCAGTTGAAAGGTGAGAAGGATCAAAGCTTGCACGCTAGCTATGGCGGGAGAGCAAGAGCAAGAAAGAGAGAGACAAGAAATGGGAACTCCAACAGTCACAATGTGTGACCGGGCCTTCCTTTATTTACTAGTCACTAAAATGAATGTAAAGAATAAAGTGACGTGACGAGCGCCTGCCACCTGCAGTGTGCAGTGGCGGGTACTGTGAGTGTGGTAATACACGGGGCGGCACAGTGGAGGCGCCTTTACCCCAACATTCTGTTTGGAAGAATTCACTCTTTTCGGGGTTAGCATATAATTGATTGTCTTTTAATAACTTAAAAACTAAAGACAAATGTTCATAATGCTCATTCTCATTTTTACTGAAAACTAATATGTCATCAAAGAAAACAATGACACAATGCTGATGTTTCAAAAATGTGCGATTCATCATACGACTGAATGTAGCTGGTGCATTAGTTAAACCGAAAGGCATAACCAGAAATTCATAGTGTCCAAATTGTGTTCTAAATGCAGTTTTGAATATATCAGATTTGTCCAATCTTACTTGATGATATCCAGATTTAAGATCTATCTTACTGAATATGGCAGATTCTTGTAGCTTATCCATAAGATCATCTACCCTAGGAATCGGGTATCTATTCTTAATAGTAATTTTATTTAGGGCACGATAATCAATGCACATGCGATAGGTATTATTTTTCTTTTTCACTAATAAGACAGGTGCACCAAATGGAGAACTACGAGGTCTAATTAATCCTCTGTTAAGCAATTCTTCTATTTGGTTTTGCATTTCTTTCTGTTCAATTTGGTTATGTCTATATGGTGCTTTACATGGTGGTTGTGTTCCAGGAATTAAATCTATCTTATGATCTTCACGACGTGAAGGTGGTAATCTAGGTGGTAAATCAGCAGCAAAACAATCTTGAAATTGGGCAAGAAATTGTGTATGCCTAGGATGCATCTATTTTTCTTTAGCTTGAATTTCATTCACCCATATTAAATAGGATTTGCTACTTTTACGTAATGCACGTTTAGCCTGAGTATGAGTAAGCACTGGAAAATTGTTGGAAGCGTGCATACCATGCCGTGTGATTTGTTTTCCTTGAAAATAAATTTTAATTGAATGCGTAGAATAATCTATATCAGGATTATATTGATGACGCCAAGGCATTCCTAAGATAATGTCACTAGATTGCAAAGGTACAACTAAGAAATTTCTTCGTTTAGTATAATCATCAATTTTAATTTCTAAATAATACACCTCTTGTGTTCCATTATATCTCGTACCTAGGAATGCAGCCTTGATGCGATAATGTGTAGAAACAGTATGTAAATTCAATTCTTTGACTAATTTTGCAGAAATAAAGTCATGTGTGCTCCCATCATCATGTAAAATAGTCTTTTCTTTACCATGCACAAAACATTTCATTGCTAATAAGGAATGGGGAGTTGGCATACCTAGCAAAGTATCAGAAGTAGTACCAATGTCGTCATCGTCTTCCGTAAAGTCCGGCATCTCTTCACGTTCTTCATCTTTTATTGCTCCCAGATAATTGATATGGACGGATGGCTTTTTGGATTGACAATTGGCTGCTAGATGTCCAGGTTGATGAAATTTATAATAAACTATGGATTTTGCTTTGGATACATTATTGGTAATGGCAGGAAGTTTAGGAATGTTGGGATTTGACTGTAGAGATGGCTTAGGGTTTGGACTTGCGTTTAATGGCAAGGCAGGTGGTCGTGTCCAAGATTTACGGAATGAAGATGGAAGAAAACGACTTTGATTGAATCTTCGAAAATTTGAATTGAATTGTTTGGAACCAAAGTTACCATTAGTTGGGAATTGTTGTGGTCGCTTGTCTCGTTCGCGAATTTTGTCTTCAGTGTCATGGGCCAAAGAAATTGCATCTTCAAGGGTTGTTGGCTTGAACATATTGACCTCTGCATAAAAATGTCCAAGTAGGCCAGACATAAACTTGCGTTTATGAGTTGCTTCAGGTACATCTTCGAGCATACGTAGTTGCAATATAGCATTCCAGAAACGTTCGGTATATTGTGAAATAGGTTCATGATCCCTTTGTTGTAGAAGATCCCATTGTTTGATTGCTTTTTCATGGAATTGGGGAGGAAGGAAATTCTGCAAAAATTTCTTTTGGAAAGTCTCCCAAGTAGTGGGACAATCAACGCTTTTGCGGACCACAGTCCACCATAAGGATGCTCGGTCAACTAAATGGTTAGTGACACATTTAATTTTGTCTTTCTCAGCATATGTTTCTTCATGGAAATAATCATCAAATTGACTGATAAAAGCAAGGACAGTCTTTCCATCTGCGTGATCCATTGAAAGTACGGAATTTGAAGTTTCTTTTACTTATCTTTGTTTCTTTCCAAATAGATTGGGCGTCAAGTGTTGCATCGATGGTACGTCGTATAAGATCTTCAGGTTGCAATCCATATTGGTTGGTGGTAGATCGTTGCAGATTAGCCAATTGAGCTTGCAAAGCTTATTGTGCTCTTCATTCCTCTTGAAGTTGCATCATAATCAAATCCAACTTTTGCTCCATTGTTGGTTCGGGTAGATCACCTTCAGCCATAAAATCTTCCATGGTTTGATCAATCATCCTGCAAAATTCCAAAAGACCTCACACACTAGAAACCTTGTTAGCGGGATGAGCGTAGCTCAAAGGCGGGTTTATAAGGCTTGTATATATATATATATATTTAGTTTGGCTTTTGTAGTATTTCTCCTTTACGATTGCGAAATTCAATGTCACAATCGTCTTCCAAGAAAGTAATTTTGCGTATAGATTGCATATAGTCTACGTGTTGATAATTGTTTGCTGTAATCTGCTTCTGTCAGTTCACAGGTGTGAACAGGGGCTTCCAGAGGGTAGTAGACTAATTCGTGAGTTGCTGAATACGAACTGCCTTTATGATAGTTGTTGAAGATGACTTGTAGGACCTTAATAACTTGGATAACTTAGAAGACTTGTAGTTTTAAGCTTTAATGATTAAGTGTGGATTTTGAGGACCTGAGTATGTCCTCTCCCGATTCGGCGAGACGGCCAGTTCGTGTTGCCGTCGCAGACGGATGAATTCGATTAATGAAGCTTTTAGTTAAGCTTCTTTTGAAGGTTAATAAGCTTATTACTAAAGCTTGAAAAGCTATGGATGAATTTTCTTATCTGTACTCAACGACTTGATGAAAGATCTTCCCGCGTGGTCCTCCGCCCCTACAGAGGCCGGTCCCTCGCGATCTGAGTGTATAACAGGGGGTTCTTGACTGCCAGGAACACGCTGGTATCGACCGTTCGCCACGAGACTGACTGTAGAGCTCGATCGTTCCAGGAGCTCCGCCTTCGCGCGAGATGGCAAGCGATTGGAAGCTCTTGATCTCAGCTTTGCTCTGATACCACTGGTGCATAGATCGGACGCCGTATGTGCGCGTAGTGAGCATCGAAAGGTCCCGAAGAACAAAAGAAATCTACTTTTTTCACAAAAAACAATGAAGAAAGCTTGCACGACATGAAGCAAGAGACTAATTGGGTGCAATCTCCTCCCAAGCCTTGTGTGAGCGCTCCATAAAGCATGTATTTGATATATTATTCATCTTCAAACTCAAATAATAGCCCAATTTACAATTAGCACGCTTTAGCCTTTGTGTTTGCTTTTGTGCCACTAAAGAATTAAAGCTATTGGGCGCCCAAGAAGTCAGGCGGTACCCAAATACAATGTCCAATACAAATATTTAAATCGTGCGCCCATGCGCATACAAAAGTAATAAATAAATATCAAGCACTTTGATAAATAAGCATGTCAAAATATGGACGCCATGCCTAAGATACGCACCCATCAAAAATTGATGATAATTTGAATACACGCTATCCTCCAATGCTTCCCAATACCATGCTGCTTGCTCTACACATCAACTGAAGCATTCACAATTGTTAGAAAAATAATACAATTAAACCGACAAAAGTGAATACCTAGTAGTCTTCAGCTACAAAAATAAATTGGTTAGAACTCAATCCTAACCTTAATTTATTACGAGTGCGTACTCTAAACTCATAAACATTTATTAATTTAAATATGTATTTTGCGGAATCACCCGCTATGGAATCACCCACTTACACATTAAATTAACAAAACGCCTGAAAAGGATAGGCGTCCCTATCAACTTTTTGCACAAAGAATCCACCTTGTGTATGAGTCCCGGTAATAAAATTTTACGGAATCCAAGCTTGCCTTAGATACAAATGTGCATTTTCTTTTTTATTTTTTGAGGGCGGGGGGGGGGGGGGGGGGATGGCTTAGGATAGAAAATTTTTAGAGGCCTCATATTACATTGGTCATCTTTGTTTACTACTAAAGTAAATTGGAACAACCTTATAATCCTCTTATGGGATCCTATTGGACTTCACATGTGGCTGGGGATTTGTCATCATGCAATATAAGTTTTAATCATGAGATCCTAGTGTGGCTTAGATGTGATGGTTTGAGGCTTTAGTCCAGTGTAACAATTAGTAAACTAGTACCTTATCCTTGTAAACCAACAGTTGTCCTAGTTTACTTTTTAAGTAAAACTATAAACATTATGTCCCTAAATATTTTTCCAAGTCCTAAGGCACATTTATTGCTAAGAAGGAACATCTAACCTCTTCATATGAAACCACACAGCTTTGCCACTAGGCTAAATCTCCATTGCAATCATGGGGGAGACTCTTTTTTTAAAGACAAAGGTTGCATCTACATTTAGTTGCACCCCATGCAACCACCCTTCCCCCACCCACCTTGTGTCTAAACCCACATGAGTCTAAACCTCTAATGAAGACACTTAAAACACTTACAACTATGAATTTAGAGATCCTTCCAATGTAACTTCATGGACCCTCTAAACATATGTGGAGCAAAGTAAAAGACATACATCCAACCTTGGTCAACTTTTTGAGGACTCTATCTCAAGTGCATTGAGTATCTCCTTTAAAGGGGTTCTCATTAGCTCACTAACTACCTCAAGTGAATTAAGTATCTCCTTATAGCCCATGCATGAAGAACAATGGAGGAAACACATTCACAAAATCCCATGTGACTGCCCTCTTCCATAGATGTGGTTTTAGCTAGTAACAATTGAAAATCACTTGTAAGCTAGAACACTACCATAACTATGACAAACAAAAACTTACACTGGTGGAAATATTCATTTCCTACAAAATATGAGGTGAATTCATATGCATGCAAGTAAAATGCACAGGGTAAGTTGGAAGATTACCATAACCATGACAAACATAAAATTTTCATTAGTGGAAATATTTATTTTTTACAAAATGTGAGGTGAATATATGTGCATGCAATAAATTAAACGTAGGGTAAGTTGGAAGATTACCATAACTATGACAAACAAAAAACTTTCACTAATGGAAATATTCGTTTCCTCACATTTTGAATGTGTGTACATTCAATCAAAACATGTAGGGTAAGCTAGAACATTACCATAATTGTGACAAACAAAAAACTTTCATTGGTGCAAATATTTTTTTCCTACAAAATGTGAGGTGAATTCGTGTGTGTGCAAGTAAAACATGTAATGTGTTTATGTAACTCGTTAACATCTATGGTTCTTCATGTGCACACTATATTAGGGGTACTCATTAGCTCATTTTGTCTAGTATCGGGCAATCTCAGCATTTCATACCTTGATGCCTCTAAGAGTCTTGTTGCACAATCACTTTCACGAATATCTTGAAGTTTATTAGTTTTGGCTTCCTTTTTGGTCACACCTGGGTTGAGTGCTTGGAGGGTTTATGGCAGTGTGTTATGTTAGAGATTAGGCGAGGGAGACACCTTTGATTCATACAAGACCTGGGTCGAGTGCTTGGAGGGTTTATGGCAGTGTGTTATGTTAGAGATTAGGCGAGGGAGACACCTTTGATTCATACAAGACCTGTTGAGGGCTTGACCAAACATCGCTCTTAGATTGGGGTCATGTGCAAACATGCCAGACCTCTTAGAAGTCAAATAAGTAAAGTTTGCTAGGCATGACACATCTTTTTTCTTTCTAGGTTACCAAATTTAGAGTCACCTGTACTTTTGAATGCAAGTAGAGACTAAATGTGTGGCGACACTCTTAACCTTGCTAACCTTTCGTTAGCACCCTCTTTTTCACAAGTGCTTGCGGGACCGTGCTCCCCCTAGGCCAGTCTCTAGCGTGATAGTGGCCCTAAGGCTAGGCCCCTAGGGATGCATTAGAAGCGTCAAAGAAAACACGCCACCTAGGGATGGTGGCCCTAAGGCTAGGTCCCTAGGGATGCATTAGAAGCGTCAAAGAAAACACGCCACCTTACAATGGCAGGCAGGTAATGAGATTGATAAGGTATTCTTCAGCAGCAGGGTTTGTACCTTCTTGCATAGGAAATACCACAAGATCTCAGTGTTTCCATTTGGCTTCTACAGAAAGAGAAGATCATCCGAAGCATTCCACCAGCTTCGCGGCGATCGTTCAAAACCAGTTGGTCCCTTCCGCGTATTCTGCTCTGTTAGAGCTTTGTAGTAAGACCAAGGCCCTGCGACAGGGGCGCCTTGTCCATCACCATATCGTCCACCATGACCTCGAGTGCCATGGCTCCTTGCCAACCCTTCTCCTGCATTTTTTCTGCAAGTGCGAGGCATTTCCGGACGCGCTTGCAGTCTTTGCGAAAGGTCACAGGGTCCGAAAGGTCTCCGCATGGAATGCGATCATTAAAGCCTTGGGAGAGCATGGACTATGGCAAGAATCTGTCTTCCTGTTTGAAGACATGCAGCAGAAGGGGCTCTTGCCAGACCAGGTTACATACAGCAGCATCATATCCGCATGTGCCACTTCAACAGCTTTGCTTGATGGTGTGAGGGTGCATGCCCGAATTGCCGGCAGCGGTGGCGTGATTCTAGAGACAGCCCTCATTCACATGTATGGGAAGTGTGGCAGCATAGTGAATGCACAGGAGGTGTTTGATCATGCTTCAGAGCGTAATGTCATCACATGGACTGCCATGATGACGATAATGGTACACGAGACTGAGCATATGAAGGCATTGCAGCTCTTTGAGCAAATGCGAGAAGAGGGTGAAACCCCCAATAGAGTCACCTTTGCTGCTGCTCTGTCTGCTTGTGCAAACTCAAGTTGTCTCTTTGAGGGCAAATGTCTGCATGCTTGGATTTGTGCCAATGAGGCTGAATTTGATGTTGTCACAGGGACGGCACTTGTCAACATGTATGGTAAGTGTGGAATTTTGAAAGACGCCCAAGGAACTCTCTATGGAATGGCTAAGCAGAATGTAGTGGCATGGAATGCCCTTATTGCAGCATCTGTACAGTGTGGACAGTATAAAGAAGCTCTTCATTACTTCTACCAAATGCAGCAGGCCAGCATTTTACCTGACAATGTAACATTTGTTGGCGTTGTGGATGCTTGCACTGGCTGCACCGAAATTTCTTATGCCAAACAGATCCATGCTTCGATCATTGGGAGTGAATTGCAGCTTGAGATCAGTTTGTCAAATGCTTTTATTAATCTGTATGGGAAATGCAGTATGATTGGTATTGCAAGGTGGGTATTCAACAAGTTGCTTGAAAGAGATGTGATTTCATGGAACACCATGATCTCAGCTCTCTCAGAACATGACGAAGACCAGGAAGCCTTCGACCTTTTTTATCAAATGCAACAAGAAGGAATCATGCCTGACAGAGTGACCTTCTCAGCTTGCCTAAATGCTTGCAAAAATTTGGTTCATGTTCAGCAAATGCATGCTTGTTTTGCTGGCACTGAAGCAGAGTTAGAATTATTGGTTGGAACTAAACTTGTTAATATGTATGGTAGGTGCGGAAGCCTCCTGCATGCACAAGAAGCGTTTGAGACCTTAGTTGGATGTAACACTGTCACAAGGAGTGGTCTGATTGCAGGGGACTGCCAATATTATGAACCATCTGTAAACATGGACTGGACAGAATCAGCAGAGGAAAGTATTCATGTCAATGTCCAGAATTCTTTTGCTGACACTATAAGCACAATGGTTATATCAGAAGAACCACTATCTCCATCTATTGTAGGCCATGGAGTTGACTTTGATGATTACAAGGTGAACAATTCTAGAAACTTTTTTGAGAAGTTTAATGGTCTAGCATATGCAGAACCAGTCTGCAACTTACCTCTTGAACTTGATGTGATAGCATGGACTAACCTGGTAGGAGTGCTTGCCCAGCATGGACAAGGTGAGAAAGCCCTTGCACTATTCAATAAGCTACTGGAAAACCTGATGCCTAATGCAGTGACATTTCTTAACATTCTTAATGCATGTAGTCATACTGGGTTAGTGGATGCTGGCAGTCACCTTTTCAACTCAATGTATGCAGATTATGGCATTAGGCCCACAATAGATCATTGCATTTGTATGATTGACTTGCTTGGAAGGGCTGGACAACTAAATGGAGCAGAGGCTCTGATTAGAAACATGCCATTTCAGCCAAATATTACTACATGGATGACTTTCCTTGGTGGTTGTAGATTTAGCGCTGATGTGGATCGAGCAGAACGGGTTGGTAAACATGTGCTTGAAATAGATCCTGATAACTTCAAAACATACATTTTACTTGCAAATGTCTATGTGGCTGCTTATAGAGTTAATGATGCCATTAAAATGATGAACATTATGGGTAAAATGGTGGGGGTTAGAGCAACCCTAGTTTAGCCAATAGACCAGCTTCTCTTGGAGAAGGTTGAGCTAGTACTAAGTCACTTTTATATTCTCTGCATCTGGGATGTCAGACAAAAGCATTTAGTGCATAATTCCTAGGATTGCTGACCAAATGGTTGGAGAAATCATCACCCAAAATACATTTCAATGAGAACTTCCGCTTGTAGACAGTAGGTGCACGGATGTTTGAAGACTTTTGCATGGGGCATGGGAAATTGGAATCAAGCAGGCCATTGAAGGCGATGCAAGTACATGGTTATGTGCTAAGGGGGATGCTACAACCCAACTCTATGGTTGGATTGCTGGATGAGAGTGTGAGAGAGCTAAAAGTAAAGTGCGTTTAAAACTTGACCCTAGCAAAGGACAAATGCTTCAAACATAGGCTTGTCTTCATTTGGGTGCCTAGGGCAACTTGGCTATACACAATGTAACATAAATTTGCTCTCTTTGGCCTTGTCAGGTTAGCCATTGCAGTCGTTTCTCTCATTTCTTATGGAGGGAGACTTGAGTCTTTTGTTCGTTTAAAATTCCCAAGCATGAGTAGTATTGTACGACAATGCAGTGGCTTGTTTCATATTAGTTTACATGGGATGCTCAAGTGAAAATGACCCATGATGTCCTGTATTAAGTAGTTATTACCCCCAATGATACACCTTGTCCAACTATTAATCATATCCAATGATGCTTTCAAGAAGAAATGGAATTCCTATGTTTTCGGCTAGAAGAGAGTAGGCTTGTGAAAGAAAACTACAAAGAAAATTATCACAAAGAAACATTTTTGAAAATGCCAATGTCCCATTTTTTAAAAACTTAGCTTGTGGATGAAAGAAACAATGGGTTAACTTCTCTTCTAGTGTTCTTGCATGGTGTGCATCTCTTAATCTGGCCAATCATCTTGCATGTTTTGTACCTCTCCATTTATCAAGCTTGGAATTGATTGAATTTTTATTAGTATGGCCTTTGACCATTCATCTCCCCAACTTCATTTTCATGATCCTTGACCTTTCATTGGTGTCATGCTGGAGCGTGGGGCAAATAATTGATTTCTTCAACACAAGAATTAAAGTAAAATGTATTGTCATGTACAAGAATAACTGTGAGTTAAATAAATTATAAAAAGAAAGTGACATCTAAATTGGCCCTAATAATAACACCCAACTTGCTAGATATAAAGAGGGAAATTAAGAGTTCATCAAACTATCAATGAATTTCATGTAGTTTTACCATGCCTTTCCCAAGCTTAGACTAATGTGAAGGGGTCTCGTGGACAAAGCTAGATGCCTCTCACCTATTATGGCAGTTCGAAAAACAATAAGTGATTGTAGTTGAGATGTAGACTTACCATCTTTTTCATCAATGCCTCCCTTTACTCTTATTGCAACTTTGGTTCCATTAGCTTCATTTCCGTGTTTTTTTGAATCTTCTTCTTCAGATACATGGGCCATAAAATATTCATGCGTCTCATGTTCTATGAAAAGAGCATATAATCTAATTTAGAGTCAAAGTCAAAGATTTCCTCATCTTCCATAGAATCTTCTACTTGTTCATGATCTTGTTCTTCAATAGAGTTCCTTGTTGACATGTTGAATCTCCTTCTTGAACCTTTCTATCATGACAGGTGATGACTCCTTTTCCCTAGTATTAAATTGCTCCAAAAGTTGTAGCTAAGGCCTCCCAAGAACGAAAGGTTAAGCATCGATTTTTGCATGCATTAAACTATATTCTTATAGAATCTCCAAACATCTTTATCTCAAAGCCTCGTATAATTTCCAAGCATTTGATATTGAATGTTAGCAAGATGGATTTTGCAACCCAAAGGACTAGAAATGTTAACATCTGCTGGCTCCAAACAAGGATGTAATCACACTCTTGTGGACCTCTATCAATATATATCTCTTTAACATTTGTGCCAAACATCTGTACATATTAGGAAGGTCTTCAATATTGTGAAGTGTTGTGGTCCCTACTCACATTTTCTTGGGGATGCTTGTTATACTCTTGACTTCTTCCTTGTGGCTTATCTACTGGGCTAGAGTAAATTTTGTCTTTGCTTCCCTTGAGAAGTCCAACCAAGAGTTTGATTGATTGCAACAAGTTAATAGATGAGATTTGTTAATTTGAATCCGAGTGTGTGAAGAAGTGATTTTGAAGGTGAAGAAGCTGGTTGGAAATTTGAATAGCATATAGCCTCCAAATCTGAAATAAGTTGTGCCAATCCATCAATGGGTGGAGATGCTATTGGATTGAGAAAACGAAAAATTCAGACATGAGGCCAATCTATGTGTATAGGTTCAAGGCTCTTACCAAAAGAGGTTCTCAAAAGCAACATACATTATGGTGAATGTCATGTTCACAAGCAGGCAATTCAAGGCATGTACTTTTCTTAAATCTTTTGCATTTTTAACTAACTAGGATTTTCTGTCTCAACTTTTTAGCAAGGGAAAGGATAATCCTAAGTATCCTAGAGATAATACAATGAAGAAATAGACACCTAAAGCTCCAATTTGTATAATGCGAATCTTTTGTGTCCGTTGAGTGCTAAAATGATTGTATTTTTAGCTAGTTTTGTTGGATTTTTGGGTAGTCTTTGTTTGGTTTTGTGGTTGATTGATTGGTTTTTGGATGGTTTGGACGTATTTTGAATTGTGTTGGAATGGATTGAGTAGGTTTGAGAAGCTCATGATGGTTTTTAGTTGAGTTAAGATGTTTCTATTGGTTCTATGGTATGTCTGTTTGGTTCTAATAGGTATGTTTTGGTCTGTTTTCTTTTTGATTTAGAGGTTATGCTTGTAGATGAATGGTTTGAGGAGTGTCTGAGAGTGTGTTGGATGGTTTGAATTGGTTTTGCTTTGAGTTGTATGGTTTTTATGCCTTTTGTAGACCTTCTATAGTATACTGTTGAGCTTCTGTATGGCTTATATTGTCTTCTGTATGTTTTTATAAGTGCTCTTATGGATGGATGTTTAGCTTGGGAATGTATTTTGATCTTGGAAAGCGATGAATGGAAGTTCTTAATAGCTTGAAGAAACAAAAGCAATAGTTGATAAAGACTTCAATTGAAGACTAAAGTGACATTGACATTGATGAGCTCCTAAGGGTCGCTATAGTGGCTTTGGTGCCCCTTTATATTAGGCATACCTCTTGGGAGGGGTATCCATGACCAAGAGATGGTTATTGAGTGTTATTGTTTTTTATTCTCATGTAGTATTGAGAAAGAGAATATGTGAGAGAGAGTGTGTATGAGAGATACCAAATTTCTATGAAGAAACATTGTATCTACATGAGAGAAAGACTATGAAGATGATGAAATATGAATACTATATGATGAATTCCATTCAAAGTTGATCATTTCTTTATGTTCTTTTGGTTCTTTGATGGTTTCTATGAATAACATAAGGAATATGTTGAAGATTTGTTGCGATAAATCCGTGGGAGATTCACTATATAATGCTGTGTGAAGATTTGTGGTTCTTGGTGTTCTTTTTCTTCTTGTGGTTGATTAAATTATGAAGAATATGCTTGTTGGTGTGACAACATAGATTTTCTTGCAATATTTTCTCTGGTTTCTTAGTGTTCCTCTTGGGGCTCCATGTTTTTGGTGCGTAGTTGGGGAAGCTGCTAACAAGCACCAACAGAGGCTGAAAATGGAAGCAGTGGCACTGTTGAAGAGGTAGAACTGCTAATACTGTTGAAGAATTGGAGATCTTCATTGCCAAAGCCACTTTCTACAAGAAGTGCATTCCTCAATGGCGGAAACATATCACTATCTGGATGCATGCTCTATGTGATAAATTGATCCCACTATCTTTGGAAGCTGCAGAAAGTTGTATCACTAATGCCATTTGTTTCCCACAAAACTGAAGAGCAAAACACATAGAATGAGTATTAGTGGAAGATTTGGTCTTCATTGAAGAATTTTTAGACATAATTAAGTGGGAGATTGTAAATAAGCTTTAGGAGTCACGGTCTATTAAGGTTCACAAGAATAAGAAGGAAAAGAGTTGAAATTTGTTTACAAATGCCCAATAGCAAGATACATGGGATACTTGGTGCAACGACAACCTTCTGCTTATCCAATTGGCAACTGACTAGAAGCTAGTAGAGAGAGCATTCTTCACAACCTATGCTATTGAAACCCTTTGAAGTTGGTATTATCAAGACAATGGCACTATGACAATCCTTAGAAGAATGAATTTTGATGCCTTTAGAACTAAATATCTTCCCCTTTGCAATGGAATGAAAATAGAATTCAGAGACATTAACAAGAATAAAGTAAATGAAATATTTGTAAGAGAGTCCTCTAGAGACTGAAGCCCTTTTGATTCCCTTTTATTGAGCATAGACAAATTGGGTGGAGCCAACTCCCTAATGAATGATGCGATCAAGAGGCAAGCACTAGAATGAATCCAGAGAGAGATGCATGAGAAGAGAGAAGGCAAAAATCAAAACCGAGAACAAGCTAGCACTAGAAATCTCCTTTGATGCCCTTGTGGCACTCTTTATAGAAGTCCCAATGGCGAACCAAGGTCCCCTTCCAAGCTAGATCCGCCTTGGAAACGTTGATGATAGGCCAATGAATGTACTCCCATTGTTGCCAATCTTTAAGGGAGAATACAATGAAGATCCCAATCTTTATGTAGCCAAGTTCATGATAGCATATATAGTTAACATTGTCAGAACCCTAGAGCATTGGTTAGTGATATTCCTCACTACTTTCAAAGGTGCGGTGTTTCAGTGGTATGAGAGATAAGCATTAAAAACTTTTGGCACATTGAGATAACCTGAAGGTGTTCTTTCTCACCAAATTCAAGCGTGAAGATTTTGAAGAGTGGATGCAAGAGGAGTTCATGAACTTAAGTCCTTTGGAGAACGAGTGGAAGTATATGTCTCTAGAATGGAATTCATACTAAAGAGATGGACTAACCATAACTTGAATGAAGGTATCTAGAAGGAGTTTTTCTTAGAGGCCTACAACTAGAAGTTCGTAAGTTTGGGGAGTTGAGAAGACCAGTCAACCTGTAAGCTATAGTGGAAGGTGTAAGACTGTATGATGAAGTTAAAACAAGGTTGTTTAGGACCTCAGGAAGAGAAGTCTTAACTTCTCCCATGCTGGGAATGGTAAACCCAACAAATGCAATCCTAGGGATTGTTTCCTACCCCTACCCTTAGATGCAAATAATGTTGCAGTACAATGCACCGAATCCATAGTGGCCATAGACAATAGTGTCTCAAATGATGGCTCAACCACAACAACAATGTCCTCAAAATGATCCCCCAATTATAACTCAACAACAACAATGAAACCCTATCAACTAGAACCAACAACCTGAAGGGATGCAATGGTAGTGGAGAAGGAGAAGAGGAAGATGCGGGAGAGAAGAGCACACACAATGTAGGTGTTGCCAAGAATGATATGACACCCTTATTGCACTTTTCATATTATATATGAATAAAGAATGGGCGGTCTATGTACATGGGTAGGCCCAATGGCCTTTTACCCCAACAACCTCCCACTAAAAGACCAATGGGACAAGGAGTGAAAAAACAAAGAAAAAGGAAAATAGACAATGTGAGGAATCATGACATTTCACCCAATGCCCAATCAAAAAGAGAGATGTGCAATAAGCATCGAGAACCTCTATAGAAGAGTGAAGCATCCCCAAGTCCATGACATCCAGGAGACAAGTGATCACATAGCACCATATAGTGGAGTAGTCCAAGAATGCTTCTCATGAAGCAAGCACAACTCATGAGTGCAAGGTTGTAATGCATAAGCATCAGAGTAGCACATAGCATCAACATGGCACATAGGAGACACCTGAGAGTACATAGACTCTCCAAAGTCAATCATAGAAGAAGGGCTAGCATCCCGGACACATGTTAGACAAGGTCTCAAGATAGTATGGGGCCTCAGTGAAGTGGAATACTGACATACGACTATAGCATCAACCATAAAGTGCATTGAACACACATCAAGAGGCTTGAGAGATGTCTGTGTCTCATAAAAGACAGCATGAAGGTTACATATAACGTGGTGGGCATCCAAATCCCATAACCTGTAAGCTTGAAAGTCACCATCTCCATAACCAAAAGGAGGATACATCTACGTGACATAGGCATATCTGGCATACATATAAATTCCTGGCAGCCAAACATCCTCAAGTAATCATAGGAGGGTCTCATGCCACTCCATGCCTCGTGTGGTGTAATACCATCCAAAGTTAGACACATCGTCCTATTAAGTAAGTAGACTGCCATCATAAGGGTCTCAGCCTACAAGCCATAAGATAACCTAGCTGTGGTAAGCATAGAAGAAACCTTTGCTTGTAGAGTTAGGCACATGCCATGAGAAATCCCGTAATACTGTAGGCATAGGAAATCAATGCCAAACTACTGATAATAGGACTAAAAGCTAGGAGAGATAGCATGACTCTCATAATCCATCTGCAAGCACCTAGGCCTGCAACCAGCAGAATCCATAAATCTGTCAAGCATAACTGCGGCATCCTCAATCCGTACCAAGGGAAAAGCCCAAACACAATGGGTAGCATGATCCACGAAGGTTATAAAGTACGATGCTCCACCAAGTGACTGGGAAGGCATAGGTCCATATACTGCACAATGGACAAGATCTAGAGGATCATGCCTCTCACAATCGCCATGAGCCAAAGGGGCTTTGCAAGGACCATAAGTACAATCAGGGAAAGCATCAAGATCTGCATGTGACAAAGGAGGCATCATGGAGTTTGAACGAGACAAGATCTCCATCTCTTTATGGTGCATATGGCTTAGACGATAATGCCATAACAATGCATGTGGTATTCGGATAACCAACCATAGAATCTTCCACATGAGAGACATGCAATGGGTAATGAGAACCAACTCTAGAACCTCTGGCCAAAACCAAGCAACCACGACAGATCTTCCATGACCTATCCAGAAGAGAAATAGGGTAACCTACATCATGCAACTGGCTGATAGAAATCAAGCTCTTACTGAGCATGGGAACATGTAGAACATCCCTGAGCATAAGAGAAGTCCCATTAGGCAAAGCTAGGTGTATGTCCCTTGTACCAACAATAGCATAAGTCTGCTCAGGGCCCAAATCAATACATCCGTCAACCTCCCTGTAAGAAAAGAACCATGCTCTATAAGGGGTAACATGACAAGAGTCCAAAAGCCAATCACAGGCATAGGCCTAATCACTAAGCAAGTAAGTTGTAGGAAAACAAGATGACAATAGTATGTCAAGATTGTGGGAGAGAAGGAAGGAGTCTCACTTGTAGCTTTCTTGCTTGCACTATGGGGGAATACACACAAAGGTGGAGGTTGAAAACAGTTTTTCCTCTTCTTAGTTGTGTAAGCCAAAAAAGAACTCTTGTACAAAGAAATAGAAGAACCCTATATATGGGTCTCAAACCAAAATCAAATAACTAAGGTGGCATACTAACTGAGCCACGAACTAGAGTAGATAAGGATAGTTGTCATCTAGCTATTATTCATGGGCGGTGTACCAACCGCATCTACAACTGACAAGTCGGTGACATAAGTGCACAACGGTCACCCTGGCATATCACGAGTGGAGCTCGATATCTCAACACTCCCCCTCGAGCTCAATCCCAATTCCTGCACACCAAGTAGGTCTCTGAACTTGCGCAGCTTCTCTGTGCCCAATGCCTTCGTAAATATGTCAGCTACCTGATCCTCTATGCTGACATAAACTAGATCAATAAGACCTAGTAAAACCCTCTCCCGCACATAGTGATAATGCACCTCAATGTGCTTTGTTCTAGCATGATAGATTGGGTTATTTGCCAAGTGTATACTGCTCATGTTGTCACAATAAATGACAACTGGCCCATCTGTAGGCTGATGCATATCATAAAGTAGCTTATGCAACCAAGCTACCTCACATGCAACCATTGCTGCACCCCTGTACTCAGCCTTTGTGCTCGACAAGGCAACTGTAGGCTGTTTCTTGCTGCTCCAAGTGACTGCAGCACTCCCAAAAGAAAACACATATCCACTGGTAGATCGTCTACCAGAAATACTACCAGCCCAATTAGCATCAGTGTATCCATGCAGCTGTATCTGAACCCTAGTCTCATAAAATAGTCCATACTGCAATGTGGACTTCACATACCTGAGTATGCGTCTAGCTGCATCCAAATGCGGTTTCCTTGGAGCCGGCATAAACTGACTTACCAGTCCAACAGCATAGCTCAAATCTGACCTGGTAATAGTCATATAAATCAAGCTTCCTACTATGCGTCTGTACATAGTAGGGTCTTCTAGAAGCTCACCTGCATCTGCGCTGAGCTTCACATTCTGCTCCAAAGGAACTGAAATAGGCTTACAGCCTCTCATCCCATATTTGGACAGCATGTCCAATCCATACTGCCTCTGCAGGAGTTGTATCCCACTTGGTGATCTAATCACCTCAATGTCCAAGAAATAACACAGCTCTCCCAAATCCTTCATCTCAAACTTCTGCTTCAATAGCATTTTTACATGAAGGATATCTTCATCACTGTCACCTGTCATAATCAAATCATCAACATAAATGACAAGTAGCATAATACCTTTCTTTGTTTTTCTCACATAAAGTGAGAAATCTGCCTTGGAAATATGAAAGCCAATAGTGACAAGATACTGTCCTATCTTGTCAGACCATGCTCTAGGTGCTTGCTTCAAGCCATACAAGGCTTTCTTCAACCTGCAAACAAACTCAGGATGAACAGCATGCACATAACCTGGTGGCTACTCCATATATACATCTTCTTGCAAATCACCATGCAAGAAGGCATTCTTTACATCCATCTGATGTAAAGACCATTCCTTTGATGCAGCTATAGCAATGACTGCTCTTATGGTTGCCATCCTTGCAATCGGACTGAATGTTTCTTCATAGTCAATGCCATATGTTTGTGCATACCCCTTGACTACTAATCTTGCCTTGTATCTGTTCACAGAACCATCTGCATTGTGCTTCACCTTATAAACCCACTTACAGCCAATTGCATTCTTACCTTTAGGCAAAGGTACCAATTCCCATGTAGCATTTGCTTCCAAGGCATCCATTTCTTCATCCATGGCTTTCTCCCATTTTTCTTTTCCCATGGCTTGCTCAAAAGAAGTGGGTTCTGGTTCCTGTATCACTTTGACCATATATGCATAGTGAATGGCTGTAAATCCATTAGATTTCAGCCTATCCACAGGATACCTAACTCTGGTTGACCTGCGCAAAGTAGGTTCACTCCCAGGTGCTCTCAAAACATCCCTGGTCTTCCTTACTCCAGGTGTAACAATAGAAGGAATACCCAACTCATCATCAATGCTCTGTTCTGAGCCACTGGATTCACCATCCACATAAAAGTGACCTGCATTCACATCAAACATGGGCTGATCTACATTCTCTTTTCCTTTTCGTGACACCTGCATACCACTATTTGCACTGCCTTGAGAAGATTCTCCTGATCTCAATCTGCCTGTCTATGGCGAAGAATGTGAACCACTGCTAGAGGACGCTCCAGGTCCACTAATATTTTGTGACTGCTGCTGTGAATTCTGTGCAGCATTACTGTTTTGTGCATCTACATCATCAATCACATTTACTGGTTTATACCAGCTACTCATCTCATAAAAAACAACATCTCTGCTCACTGTAAACTTACGAGTAGAAGGGTTATAGCATCTATACCCTTTTTGCTGCAGAGAGTAACCAATAAAGATGCAATTCTCAACTTTTGGATCCAACTTGGATCTCAACTCATTTGGCACATGTACATAGGCAATGCAACCAAAAATTTTCAAATGAGAAATATCTGGTTTCCTACCAGTATACCTCTCCTCTGGAGTCATCCCATGTATTGTTGCAGTGGGAGTCCTGTTCATTATGTAGACTGTTGTAGCAACTGCTTCAGCCCAGTAAAAATCTGGCAAGTCTTTTTCATTGAGCATGGCACGAGATACCTCTCCAATATGCCTATTTTTCCTTTCTGCAATTCCATTTTGTTGTGGGGTATGACTGCATGAATATTGCTGCTTTATGCCATTCTCCTACAGGAACCTTGCAAACTCATTTGAGAGGTACTCTCCCCCTCCATTTGACCTTAGGCATTTTATTTGCTAATCTGTTTCTTTTTCAACCATAGCTTTAAGAGTTTTGAAATGCCAAAAAACTTCACTTTTCTTTTTCATAAAATACACCCAAACTTTTATGCTATAGTCATCAATAAAAGTGACAAAATAATGACAGCCTCCAAGAGATGCAGCTTTAGTAGTCCACACATCAGAGTGGATTAATTCCAATGGCTTCTTACTCTCTTGAACATGTCTAGGAAATGGTTTCCTTGCATGTTTTCCAAATTGACAGGCTTCACATATCTTATGCATTTCTGCAACCTTGAATTTGGGCAATCCTGCAACAATATTTTGGGCCTGCATTGATTTAAGTCGTTGTACATTAACATGACCACTGCGTTTATGCCAGATATCAATATCTGCAACTACACCGGTCCCATGTGCAAACATTGCTGCACTCAATTCAGACATGTCTGCATCCAATGTAAACATTCTGCCCTTCTTCTTTCCTTTTGCTATCAAGCGACCTTTATTTTTCATAGCCTCAACAAAGCATCCATGAGGATTAAATCTGACCTGCAAGCCCTGTTCAACCATTTGACCAACAGAAACTAGATTCTTGGTGATATTTGGGACATGAAATACATCGGACAGGTATTTCTTTTTCCCATCCTGCATAGACAAAGGAATTTTTCCAATCTGCACAATAGGATGTGCAGTATCATCACCAGTCTCCACAAATCCTGGTTTTTCCATTTTCCTTGCATCCTCCATCCATTCTGCATGACCTGTCATAGATTTGATGCACCTGAGTCAACATACCATACATCATTGCTTTCTTCTGCACTTGTCACAGAATTATTCATGTGCTGCACCATAAACAAACGCTCATTTCTGTCATCACCCTGTCTGCTAGAAGATGCATAATTCCCTTGTTGCAGTTTTCCATTCATGATGTCATTCTGCTTTTTATAGCAGTCTTTAGCCATATGACCCATTTTACCACAGTAGTAGCATTCAACATTGCTGTTTGCATTTTGGCCTCTTTGCCATCCACCACGACCTCTTTGGCTCCCCCTGCCTCTAGAGTTACCACGTCCTCCTCCATAGGACTGGTTTTCTTGAGTTTGCTGCATATTCTGATTTCTACCATGACCTCCAAATCGGCCTCCTCTACCTCTGCCTCTACCTCTTCCAGCATTTGAGTAGAAGACAGCTTCTTTCGAAGTTCCTCCTGAAGAAGATGCACCACCATTTCTCTGCTCCTCAGAAATTAGAAGAGCAATCAACTCCTCAAAATCAGAAAATCTTTCACGAACTGAAATGGATGTTCGAAACTGTGCATAATCCTTTCCTAGACCATTCAAGGTCACAGAAACTAAATCATCATCTTCCACTGGCGACCCAATGGAAGCAAGTGCATCTGCAATCTTCTTCACCTTCATGTGGTAGTCATTGATGCTCATGTTTTCTCTTTGCACATTATGCAACTCTTGCTTGAGCTGCATTTTCCTGGCTTGCGTATTTGTGCTATACATTTTTGACAAAGTATCCCATGCCTCCTTTGGCGTACTTGCATCCTGAATATGCACAATCATAGAGTCTGAAATACTGATAGACAGCCAGTACATAACTTTCCTGGCTCTCTCATGCCATGCTTTGAATGCCTGCATTTGCTGTTGATTGGGAACATCAGGAAGAACTGGTTCTTCTTCATTTCCTGCAACAAACTCCCAATATCCTTTTCCCATAAGGAAATTCGTCATTCTAAACTTCCATGCTTGGAAGTTGTTCTTGTCAAGCTTTTCAGTGACAATCCGTGAGAGAGAATCAGACGCCATTACAAAACACTGCAAAAAATTCTGTCACTGCAAAGAACACAGCTTCAGCCTTACAAAGGCAAATCTACAAAACTGACGAAAGTGGTATTTGACCACACAGTCACTTCCTGGTGATGATTTTGCATCAACAGGCAACAAGGATGATTCTGTAACTCCCAATGTCTCTGCACACAAGCATACGATGCAATTTCTACAGTAACTTTTCACCGACCTGTAGAACAGTGGTCACATAGCATAAAACTGGGTCTTTTCCTGAGTGCGTGCAGAAAACTTCCACCTCCAAAACAGGCCCCGAAATGGCCTCAAATAAAAAAAACAGGGTTGCCGAGGGCTAAAGCCTCACCTGCAGCATATACTGCCCTCTTGCTTCACCGCGAAGGGCGTCTCAACCTGAGACAATGCACTCTTGCAATTTCCGGCTGTGCTACCTGCAGAGATCTACTCCCAAAACAGAAAATGAAAGCAACACTGTTCCTCTTACCAGAACACCGCGAGCTTGGCTTGCTTTCTTGAGCTCCTTACCACGAACAAGGCTCTGATACCATGTCAAGATTGTGGGAGAGAAGGAAGGAGTCTCACTTGTAGCTTTCTTGCTTGCACTATGGGGGAATACACACAAAGGTGGAGGCTGAAAACAGTTTTTCCTCTTCTTAGTTGTGTAAGCCAAAAAAGAACTCTTGTACAAAGAAATAGAAGAACCCTATATATGGGTCTCAAACCAAACTCAAATAACTAAGGTGGCATACTAACTGAGCCACGAACTAGAGTAGATAAGGATAGCTGTCATCTAGCTATTATTCATGGGCGGTGTACCAACCGCATCTACAACTGACAAGTCGGTGACATAAGTGCACAACGGTCACCCTGGCATATCACGAGTGGAGCTCGATATCTCAACATAGTACATGCTCTATTGCATCATCATGGGTAACAACATGTGCCTCACCACTAGAAAGAGTGGTAACACCTGCTGCATCGTTGACTCTCTGCTCATGTCAAGTCTGTCTCTATCTCTGCTGCTCTCTAATCTGTCTAAAAATTTTTCTTTTAACATACCCAAGCTTTCCATGATGGAAGCATACAACATCTAACTGAAGAACCTGTAGAAGACGACAAGAAATCCAAGTCATCATGAATAGGGCTATCCATAGCATCCACGGAGCTCAAGGAGTCGAGGGCTGTCCCAATGGAGGGAACTTGCTCATAAAGACAATTATCTGCAAGTACGTTAGTGGTAGAAGCATGCTGCAAAGACTCATGAAACCTCAATGAATGGGAGGACATAAAGGCATCAACCAAGGATGCAAAAGCTCCCACATGAAGAAGAGTCATAGCCAATTGCATGACATAACCAACCATAGTACGGTAAAGCATAAGACATTTGTCATAAGAGCATACGGTATTTAGCCATGAAATCAGCCCATAACCATATGCATACGCATAGCTCTGTAGTACATCATGCCACCTAGGAACATCTAAGTCAAGTAAAGACCGGACAAGTGGCAAAGCATCCTGCAAGAGTCAAGCTTTAGGAGAAGCCCAAACATCTGTACAACAACATCCAAATAAGTGGCTCTATAAGGTACAAGAAGTAGACAAAGTGCATAGTCGGGTAAGCATGTATAGCAACTGCTCTTTGACATGCACGGGCAACAAGAGCCCAACTAGCATAGAGGCTAGGAAACAAAGAAGAAAGAAAGTCATAACTGCATTCCAAGCATAGTAAAGTCCACTAATCGACCAAATAACCCGCAATAATTCCAAGCACCAATGAGCATACAAAGCTCAATAAAACTTTGCCAAGACAATGAAGCAACTCTGCTCAATACATGTCTGCATCAATTAAACATCCAGGGATCCATAACATCGGAGCATAAAGCCAAGTAGCATCCAAGGTCATAATGGAAAAAGCCAAATCAATGTCCAACTGCTGCACAAAAGTCCTCAAATGCAAGTCTTGTTAAACCCAAACATCTGCCATACTGTAGCAAACCCAAAAGCATCCACCAAGACATAAACCCACATGGGTAGCCTAGGCATAAGCAATCATAAGTGGAATGCCAGCTGTAAATAAAAAGTGACAATGAACCAAAAAATTGAGCTCTACTTCTTGCTCAAAAGCATTTTGGGAGCAAAAAGAACCATGTGGCATAATCCAAATACATCAATACATAACCTTAAATAGCCGGGAGCACCCCTGGCCAATAGGCATAACCCAACTATAGCATAAATAGCTTCAGCCTTGAAGTTTCCAGCAGTAAATAAATATCCAAAACTGAGCAAATAGTGGGTCAATCCAAGCTCAAAACCATAGGCATACTTTCCCATATGTATAGGCACCAACCGGGCATAATCGGGCATCAAATGACCATGTAACATAAGCATAAAATGTAATATGTAGGCACCATCTAGCCATGATCGGGTATCAAATGATATGGGTAAATAAGCATAGACATGAAATGTTGGTTGCTGCCCTATTTTGGACAGATCTTGGGATTGTTAAAACAGTCCATGGCTAAGCTAAATTAGCTCCAAGCTCAATGCCAACCATAAATATTAGTGCCCAAACCCAAAGCCAAGTGTTAGGAGGCTTCAACAAGCCATAACCAAGTGCCAGATAAAGTAAATGAGTTGGGGGCTGCTGTAAATGTCTAGGACAAGCAGAAATCAGTCTCGCTGCTATTCATATATCCAAGAGGAGCTCAAGATCAAAGCCCCAAGTCATGTGTAAGTGCCCAAGATCAATACCAACTGTTGGGGGGTCTCAATACACCATAAACAAGTGCCACGTGGGTGAGGAGTTGCTGTAGATATCTGTCATGCTGAAAAAAAAGTCTGACAACATGGCGTGATTGTGCCAACTATAGATATGGGGCTAGGGGGCTACTTCGAAGGTTGCAAGTGGTTGGGGAGGGGTCCCCAAGGGACCAAAGAAAGCCACCAACCAAGCCAAAGGTAGAGGGGAAGCTTCAATCTTCATGGGCAAGCTCAACAATGGCTACCCTCTTCAAAACCCAGTTGTCCATGAAAATGGCTGAAGTGAAGATCTCATACCTCGTGTGGGAAAGGTTGAGAAGAGGCTGAGAAGCGCTCACAAAGGACCCACTCTGATACCAATTGAAGGGGATGCAATGGCACTGGAGATGGACAAAATGATAGAGCCTTCTTGAAAGGTGAGAAGGATTGAAGCTTGCACGCGAGCTATGGCGGGAGAGCAAGAGCAAGAAAAGAGAGAGACAAGAAATGGGAACTCCAACAGTCACAATGTGTGACCGGGCCTTCCTTTATTCAAACTATCACTAAAAGAATAAAGAATAAAGTGACGTGACGGGCGCCCGCCACCTGCAGTGTGCAGTGGCGGGTTCTGTCAGTGTAGTAATACACGGGGCGGCACGGCGGAGGCGCCTTTACCCCCAACAACCTCCCACTTAAAGGCGAATCTGCCCTAGTGAGAGAGAAAAGAAAAAGAAAAGACAGTACAAATGTACATAGGTACAAGGGATGAGGAAAGGCGACATCTCATCCAACGCCCATCAACCTCCTGAGGAAGGCAAAGCGCTCAATAGTGAGGCTCTTCGTGAGGAGATCTGCAGGATTCTCGTCAGTGGAGATCTTGACAAGATCAACAGACTTGTCCTCCACGACACCACGCATGAGTGAGCCCTTGGCATTGGTGCATTCCGATGTTTGTGGGTCTATGCCTTGCATGTCTATGGGTGGCGCGAAGTACTTCGTTACCTTCATTGATGATTTTTCTAGGAAAGTGTGGGCTTATCCCATAAAGCAGAAGTCCGATGTCTTGGCAGTTTTTCAGAGATGGCTTGCTCTTGTTGAGAACCAGACTGGGTATAGGCTGAAATGCCTTAGGACAGATAATGGGGGAGAATATGTCATGTAATGCTTCCAATGCTTACTGTCCACAGTAAATGACAGTTTTTAGCTTGTGAAAACTTTCTAGATTTGAGTATTTTAACAAAAAAAATTCCAGCCCAAGGCATAAGAACAAGTGCATATGTCCTTCTTGCATGTATCTATGCTCCAACGATGCCAGAGTACATGTCAGAGAGCTTCAGTATGTCAAGCATGACTGCATACATGTTGTCCAGTCAGTGTACAATAGTTCAAACCTCATTCTAACTCTACAAAACTGTTCACACAGCCCAATGATGAGCTCAGCATAAAGAATTTGCTGATTAGATGCCTTCAACACCTTCCAAAGATATGTGCACAAGGAGTAGAGCACTCAACAAGCTCTTAATATCTGATTTGTAGACAGGAAAGAAGGCTGCCTCAGTAGGCGCAATCACGCTGTTCAGGCCAGCAGCTTCTTCTTCTTGTTCTTGATGATGATGATGGTCATGACCAGCACTATAGTGCTCAAATAGGCCTTGGAAAGTCCCCCCAACAAGCTTTGATCAACTGTTGCATGAATTGAAGCCACACAAGTTTGGTACATACCTTCATAGGAGCTCAATAGCAGCTAGCTCCTTCAAGAGACATACCTTATCTTTGCTCCACCAATGCCATCCTACAAAGAGCCCATTCATGGCTCTGATACCATGTTGAGAGTGAGAGAGGGGTTGGAGCCAATAGTGCAGAGCAAAGAGCTCCTGCCTTTTTTCTTATCTATACATTACTCATAACTAAAACAAGTACTTACAACCTAAGGTCACAACTGGACCATTCACACCGAAGACAACTAAGCTAAACACTGACTTATTCAATGTCAGCATGTGTACAGCTGGACATACTAAATGTCGGGTGTAGTCATACCAAAGATAGGAAAGTTGAGCTTGAAGTCTAACATCTTCCGCTTCACTGAGGCCGCATACTCTCTTGAGACCCATTTGACATGTGTCTGGGATGTTGGCCCTTCTTCTATGATTGACTTTGGAGAGTCTATGTGCTCTCAGTTGTCTCCTATGCACCACGTTGATGCTATGCACTACTCTAATGCTTATGCATTACAGCCTTGCACTCATGAGTTGTGCTTGCTTCATGAGAAGCATTCTTGGATTGCTTCGTTGTATGGAGCTGCAGGATCACTTGTCTCCTGGATGTCATGGACTTGGGGATGCTTGACTCTTCTTTCGTAGAGGTTCCTGCTTATTGCATAGCTCCCTTTCTGATTGGGCGTTGGGTGAGATGTCATGATTTCTCACCTTGCCTCTCTTCCTTTTTTCTTTATTTTTTCACTCCCTGGCCCATTGGCCTTTTAGTGGGAGGTTGTTGGGGTAAAAGTCCCTTGGGCATGGCCATCTATAGTGACCACCCATATTCTTTATTCATATATAATATGAAAGTGCAATAAGGCTAACATATCATTCTTGACAGCACCTACATTGTGTGTGCTCTTGTCTCCCTTCTCCTTCTCCACTACCATTTCATCCCCTTCTGCCCGTGTACAGTGACCTCCCATATTCTTTATTCATATATAATATGAAAGTGCAATAAGGTGTCATATCATTCTTGACAGGACCTACATTGTGTGTGCTCTTCTCTCCCGCATCTTCCTCTTCTCCTTCTCCATTGCCATTGCATCCCCTTCAAGAAAAGGATATTTTGCATGGGTGGATCATCTCCAAGGTCACACTGCACTTCAACTCGAGAAGGGTATTGCTTGATTCACGGGCCGAAGGTCGAGTGGTGAAAAGGCCAACCATGGACGTTGTGTCTCACTCCTAGGTCGCTTGGGGTTAGTTGGAGCTCTGGACATCCCTTGCCTGTTCCAGAATGGAGTTGAAGACTGTTGTGAGCCCAGCCATGAGCCCAACGTCTGTGGCGTTGGAAGATCCTATTCTAGATAATGGATGGAAATTATGGTGACATGTGATTTGGACTGCATACTTCTGTTGGACAGAAGGGATACATAATTTCTCATGTATGGGCAAGAGACAAAGATTAATGTGAAGATAAGTTAAGGAATTTATTTGAACTTGTTTGTCAAAGGATTCCTTGCTCTGTATTTGTTTCTATGCCATAAATTACGGAAGGAACCCTGATCCCTAAAAGTCTTAATTAATGAATTTGATTTTAAATGTCACACATAAATGTAATAGGACCTAATTAGATAATTAAAGAACACCCTACTGAGGGAAGCGGGCGGATCGACGGGTCTGTCCTATGGCAAGGTGGTCCCAGAGAACTGGGAGGCTTCTCACAAGTTTTTACTATCATTTGACCTTTAGGTATTGTTAAGTTAGAACCTGATTCATGCCGTTTTAGGGGACCGAAATGAGACTATGCCCTATGGGCAGAGAGGTTGAGTGGTGTATCCCTCTTGTTTCTCATTCTCTTTGAACCAAGTGCGGCATGGACCTGCTTCGGCTTGGGTATCTCTACGTAAAGTAGGATGTCCAAGACCCGACGCTAGAATGCTTTCAGGAGACCTTGACCACTAGGAACTTGGATTTTAGGTCGATCCTAGTGGGTTTGACCACGAACGTTTCATTGCGAGGCGGACACGGGAAACCCTAGGCGACAAACCACATAACATTCCATGGGAGTGCCAAGCGGCATTGCTTAGATTCGTCTCTCGATGGACCACTAAAAACATGCTTGGACAGCCGATAGGTGAGCACGTTACATTGGAAGACCTAAGATGAACAAGACATGGATGGAAGCCTAGTTTTTAGGGTTGTTTCCCTCTTTATAGTGGTTGTATATATGAGAATAAATTAAATAGCTATGTTTCAAAAATGATTGCTTAGTGTTTGTATTAAAAATCATGCCAATGATGCATGTACAAGATTTATTAAGAAAGTTGTTTTTATGTGGCATTATACTAGTAGTATGCTTGTTTAAATCACTATAATACGCCATAACGTTTATCGAAAGCGGGTGGATGGTCTCTTGATGGACCATCCTATGTTTGGGTGGACCTAGTTAGTTGGCCACTTTTCCTAAAGCTTAGGAGAGGACCAAGAAGAGTGGCTTTTTCTAGGATGAGTCCTAGAATTGGTTAAGTACTATTTTAGGAGATCGGTGTGAGACTATACCTTAGGGCAAAGGGGTTGATATTTAATTCACCCATGTTTCTCACTCTCATTGAACTAAGTGTGAAGCTTGCTATGTCTCTAGTCTTTGATGGCTCACAAAATGTGATTGTCTTAGCTCAATGATAGATTACTATGACATGCCAGACTTATGTTTTTAGGAATCTGTAGATTGATCATTCAAGAATATATAAGGTCTAAGAGATCTTAGATAAATAAAATAGTTAAATAAATAAAAATCATGTATTTTTTAGAAAAATATGTTTTTATAAATAAATATATCTAAAATTCTTAAAAGTCATTATTATAATATTCTCATAGCTTGTATCAAACTAGAAATGCAGGCCGCCATAAAGATGATAATGATTGACTTAATGAAGATCCCATCTTCTCTTGATAGAAGTGAAAGTGAATATTCAAGTTAAAATTTTTCAATATTTAGTTACTTCCCTCCATCCTTATCCTCTCTTTTTTTTCTTATTTTCCTTACTAGTTACTTTCTCATTCTTTTTCATTTTCATATTCACATAGTATTTCAACTCTCACAGTTGCTAATAATATCTTTGGCTATGGATCAATCATCCAATGATATTTGAAGCACTCATAAAAGAGCTCTCTATCATCTTCACTTTGAGCTAGAATGTGAGTATGAATCAATCAAGAAAAGAACAAAACAAAACATTGTTTTAGAGTCCATGAAACATATATTTCAATTTGAGGGAAAAAAATATTGATCTTTGGTTGGATGGAAGGTTATATTCAAAGGATTCTATGAAAATAAGTACTCCTCCTTTTTATAATAGCTATAAGTGATGACTATAATGGATTCTAAGACTATACACTCAATCTTGTTATATAGAAGATATTCTTAAATTGGAGAATCACTTATTAACAAAACATAGAGATGAGTTGTTGGAAAAATGATAGGATTTTCAACAAAAGAAGTGTTCATTGAAGAAATGCATCAAATTATATCAGCGAGGAAAACGAACTATTTGAAGTCTTTGAAATCAACAAAGAACTCTCAAGAATAGTGAGAATCTAAACAAGGAGGAGATGGCTATAGTAAAAGAATCCAAGTAGCAAGGTATCATTTCTACTTAAGAAAGATTAAATATAACTTTTCTTATAATAGTATTTGAGTTATGGTGTTGATCTTATTTAGGTATTTTCTTTAGCCAAATGAAAATGAGAGAGATGCTTCAAAGGCATCTTAGTTTCATTATCACCTTTTGCCCTTGGCAATCCCAAAGGATATTCTTGAGAAGAAGAAATCCAAAAACGTAAAGAGAAAATGCTTAAATTCTTTTATTAAGCATTATTCTTTGGATTCTGAGCTACTACATAAGACTTTGGATAGTATGAGTATTAGTCAAGATGCATATATACAAATTTTCCAGCTAGTGCAATTAAATACGAAATAAGGCCAGATATACAATTTTTTACTTCTAAGGCCATCTATGGGGAATACGATCAAATAAAGAGTTAATGGTAAAGTAATGGAAGTTTTGGATGAATCTTTCCATATCAAGACCAGCTTCAAGAACAAGAAGAAATAGATTCTTTTCAATGACAATATTTTTATTGATCTATCTACCTTGCAAATTATATAAAATTAGAAACGGTCTCCATTACCTTGATAAATAGAGCACCTTCATCAAGTCATTGTAGTGATCCAATACCATTAGTGTTCATTCTCACCACAATATTTGGTGGTTAGGAGATTTTGAAGTAGACACAAAGAGTTTTGATATATTATATTAGGTTTTCCATCGAACTTCGATACCTAATGTGATTAAGTGCCAACAAGTAAGAGAAGAGCTATTTGTCAAAGGGATTGGGAAACTACATGGTCAAATGACACATATATGGAAAATTGAAGATACTTAAGTGCATGTATAATGTGTCTAAAGTAGCAAACTCTAGATATTCCTACCTATATTGCATGTCTCTAGCTACACAATTGAGCTCAAGCAATCGGAATAGATCCCCCTTAAGGAATATCAAAGGCCCACTCTTCATGATAGTTTTAGATAATCCTTTAGCCAATGCTTATATATGTACACTTCATTCACTTTGTAGAATAATTAAAAATTTCATTCATCTTTGTTTATTAGCTAAACAAGATGTTATAACAAATATTGACCAAGTTTTATCTATAATTAATTTTCATAGAGATAATGTTGTTATTGAATGAGGTCCTACAAAGTCCAAGGATAGAAATTGCCTCCAAAAATCTATCTATTTCTGGGGTGAATGATAGAAGGTTCCTAGACTTTTATGGAAAAATTAGCAAGATAAAGATTGGAAATAGGGGTTCATCCATTAAACATAATCAATGGAAATCCCTACATAATGTAGTTAAGGATCATACTGATAATGGATAAGCTTGGAACAAAAAAGAAAAAGTTTGGAAATCACTAGATAAAATGATTTTTTATTATGATAAACTAATTGGAAATATGATGATCCTAAAGACTTCAAAGAACAATTAAAGGTTTAAAAAAAAACTATGTCAAAAGCTTAGGAGAAGCTTCAAATATTTTGCAACTCTTACATAGGAGAGTAAATAGGAGCTAAGAACTCCAAAGTATCCAGCTCTAGATCCATTATAACTGGGAATGTAGCAAATAACCCTTATGGCTTCTTTCTTCTCTACCAAAATTATATTCTCAACTCCTCTATGAAAAACTTCCTATCTAATGACTTTGGAAATAGCTTTTAAAGATAACATTCATAAACTTGAAGAGCTCAAGAATCATTGAAATAGTTTGATTATTCAAGCTTCCAATATAGTGGCCAAAGCCTTGAATTTTCCGAAGCTTCAATAAACTAAATGTCAAAGAGAGGGTTGAGAGGTGAGAGAAGCCATGAAAGTTGTGAACAAGGAGGTGAGATGAGAGATGATAATTGTATTATAATCAAAAGATGCCAAAAATTACATGTCTTACACATTTTATACCTATGTGAGTGTAACAAGGAATTATTAATAACTCTCTCTCACTAACACATATATTCCCAACTTCTTACAATCCATACCTTTCCAAAGGTTTTTGCCAACAAAAACAAAGTTAGAATAGCAAAGAAAGACAAATAAAACAGAGTACTACTCTAATTTCAGCTATTCCAAAGACGTGACGACAATCAAATAATGAAGAGCTAGTTCCTAAAATGAAGACATAAAGGAAACCCTATTCTATATACATAATTTTAAGACTTCAAATAGATTTGGAGCTGATGCCAGGAGGCATATTCCACGGTGGATTCCGTAAAATTTTATTACCGGGGCTCAGGTGGATTCTTTGTGTGAAAAGTTGATGGGGACGCCTATCCTTTTCGGGCGTTTTGTTAATTTAATGTGTAAGTGGGTGATTTCATAGCGGGTGATTCCGTAAAATACATATTTAAATTAATAAACGTTTATGAGTTTAGAGTGCGCACTCGTAATAAATCAAGGTTAGAATTGAGTTCTAACCAATTTATTTTTGTAGCTGAAGACTGCTAGGTATTCACTTTTGTCGGTTTAATTGTATTATTTTTTTAACAATTGTGAATGCTTCAGTTGATGTGTAGAGCAAGCAGCGGTGGCATTGGGAAGCATTGGAGGATAGCGTGTATTCAAATTATCATCAAATTTTGATGGGCACATATCTTAGGCATGGTGTCCATATTTTGATGCGCTTATTTATTAAAGCGCTTGATATTTATTTATTACTTTTGTATGCGCATGGGCGTACGATTTAAATATTTGTATTGGACATTGTATTTGGGTACCACCTGACTTCTTGGGCGCCCAATAGCTTTAATTCTTTAGTGGCACAAAAGCAAACACAAAAGCTAAAGCGTGCTAATTGTAAATTGGGCTATTTTTTTGAGCTTGAAGATGAATAATATATAAAATACATGCTTTGTGGAGCACTCACACAAGGCATGGGGGGAGATTGCACCCAATTAGTCTCTTGCTTCATGTCGTGCAAGCTTTCTTCATTGTTTTTTGTGCAAAAAGTACAGTTCTTTTGTTCTTGGGGACCTTCTGACGCTCACTATGTATGCATACGATGTCGGATCTGTGCACCAGTGGTATTGGAGCGAAAGTGAGATTGAGAGCTTCCAATCACTTATCATCTCGCGCGAAGGCAGAGCTCCTGGAACGATCGAGCTCTACAGTTAGTCTCGTGGCAAACGGTCGATACCAGCGTGTTCCTGGCAGTCAAGAACCCCCTCTGCTGTTGTACACTTAGATCGTGAGGGACCGGCCTCTGCAGGCGGAGGACCACGCGGGAAGATCCTTCATGAAGTCATTGAGAACAGATAAGAAATTTCATCCATAGCTTTTCAAGCTTTAATAATAAGCTTATTAGGCTTCAAAAGAAGATTAATAAAAAGCTTCATTACTCAAATTCACCCGTCGATGGTGGCGGCAGCATGTACTGCCCGTCTCACCGAATCTGGCGACGACATACTCAGGTCCTCCAAATCCAAGCTTAGTCACAAAAGACTAAAACTACAAGTATTCCAAGTCACTAAGGTCTAACTTCAATCTTCAACAATTATGATAGAGGCAGTTTGTATTCAGCAGCTCACGAATCAGTTTACTACCCTCTGGAAGCCCCTGTTCACACCTGTGAACTGACAGAAGCAGATTACAGCAAACAATCATCAACACGCAATCTATATGCAGACTATACGCAAAATTATTTTCTTGGAAGACGAGTGTGACATCGAATTTCACAATCGTAAAGGAGAAATACTACAAAAGACAAACTAAAAAAAAAAAAAAGCCTTGTAAACCCGCCTTTGAGCTACGCTCATCCCGCTAACAAGGTTTCGAGTATGTGAGGTCTTTTGGAACTTTGTAGGATGACTGATCAAACCATGGAAGATTTTATGGCTGAAGGTGATCTACCCAAACCAACAATGGAGCAAAAGTTGGATTTGATTATGATGCAACTTCAAGAAGAACGAAGAGCACGACAAGCTTTGCAAGCTCAATTGGCTAATCTGCAACGATCTACCACCGACCAAGATGGATCGCAACCTGAAGATCTTATACGATGTACCATCAATGCAACACTTGAAGCCCAATCAATTCGGAAAGAAACAAAGATAAGTAAAAGAAACATCAAATTTCGTACTTTCAATGGATCACGCGATGGAAAGACTGTCCTTGCTTTTATCAGTCAATTTGATGATTATTTCCATGAAGAATCATATGCTGAGAAAGACAAAATTAAATGTGTCACTAACCATTTAGTTGACCGAGCATCCTTATGGTGGACTGTGGTCCGCAAAAGTGTTGATTGTCCCACTACCTAGGAGACTTTCCAAAAGAATTTTTTGCAGAATTTCCTTCCACCTCAATTCCACGAAAAAGCAATCAAGCAATGGAATCTTCTACAACAAAGGGATCGCGAACGTATTTTCCAATATACTGAACGTTTCTGGAATGCTCTATTGCAACTATGAATGCTCGAAGATGTATCTGAAGCAACTCATAAATGCAAGTTTATGTCTGGCTTACTTGGACTTTTTTATGTGAAGGTCAATATGTTCAAGCCAACAACCCTTAAGATGCAATTTCCTTGGCCCATGACACTGAAGACAAAATTCGCGGAAGAGATAAGCGATCACAACAATTTCCAACTAACGGTAACTTTGGTTCCAAACAATTCAATTCAAAATTTCAAAGATTCAATCAAAGTCATTTTCTTCCATATTCATTCCGTAAATCTTGGACACGACCACCTGCTTTTCCATCAAACACAAATCCAAACCGTAAGCCATCTCTACAGTCAAATCCCAACATTCCTAAACTTCCTGCCATTACCAATAATGTATCCAAAGCAAAACCCATAGTTTGTTATAAATGCCATCAACCTGGACATCTAGCAGCCAATTGTCAATCCAAAAAGCCATCTGTTCATATCAATTATCCGAAAGCAATAGAAGATGAAGAACGTGAAGAGATGCTAGATTTACGGAAGATGATGCCGACATTGGTACTACTTCTGATACTTTGCTAGGTATGCCAACTCCCCATTCCTTATTAACAATGAAATGTTTTGTGCATGGTAAAGAAAAGACTATTTTACATGATGATGGAAGCACACATGACTTTATTTCTGCAAAATTGGTCAAAGAATTGAATTTACATACTGTTTCTACACATTATCGCATCAAGGCTGCATTCCTAGGTACGAGATATAATGGAACACAAGAGGTGCATAATTTAGAATTAAAATTGGTGATTATACTAAACGAAGAAATTTCTTAGTTGTACCTTTGCAGTCTAGTGACATTATCTTAGGAATGCCTTGGCGACATCAATACAATCCTGATATAGATTATTCTATGCATTCAATTAAAATTTATTTTCAAGGAAAACAAATCACACTGCATGGTATGCATGCTTCCAATAATTTTCCATTGCTTACTCATACTCAGGCTAAACGTGCATTACGTAAAAGTAGCAAATCCTATTTAATATGGGTGAATGAAATTCAAGCTAAAGAAAACCAGATGCATCCTAGGCATGCACAATTTCTTTCCCAAACTGCAAAACCTCACAGAATCCACCGTGGAATATGCCTCCTGGCATCATACCCCCAGGGTGGGATAGCAATTGACCTCAATTGCTATTAGCTCAATGTGGAGCTAGCAGTGTGGGGAAAGCATTTAGGTCTCTAGTGTGCATCCATTGGGCCTCTTCAACAGGATGGTTTTTAAACTTGACCAAATATCTAGAATATCTACGTCCAGTTCTAGTGGTCATAAAGTTAGTATCTATAATAGTTTTAGGCTTAAGTATTTTAGTTTCATCATCTAGCAAAGGAGGGTTTTCATAAACAAGGTGTACAAGTAATTGGCCTCTAAAAGGTCGTAATAAACTGATATGGAAGTTGTTGTGGATTTTCCAATGTTGTGGTAATTCTAGTTTAAATGCATTGTCATTGATTTTGTGTATGATCTTGAATGGTCCATAAAATCTAGGTGCTAATTTGACAACTGGATGTTTATCTACACTTTGTAATCTTCGTTTTTCTATTCGTAACCAAACATAATCATCAACTTTAAAATTCATAGCCTGTCTTTTCTTGTTTGCTTGTTTTGTGTATGATTGCTGGGCTTTGGCAATCATATCTTTAACTTCATCAAAAATAGTGGCATGCATGTTAGCATTTCATTGTTAATAAAGAATGGGGAGTTGGCATATCTGGCAAAGTATCCGAAGTAGTACCAATGTCATCATCATCTTCCGTTAATTCAGGCATTTCCTCTCGGTCTTCATCTTCTATTGCTCCCAGAGAGTTGATGTGGACAGATGGCTTTTTGGATTGGCAATTGGCTGCTAGATGTCCAGGTTGATGGCATTTGTAACAAACTATGGGTTTTGCTTTAGATACATTATTGGTAATGGCAAGAGGTTTAGGAATGTTGGGATTTGACTGTGGAAATGGCTTAGGGTTTGGATTGGTGTTTGATGGCAAGGCAGGTGGTCGTGTCCAAGATTTACGGAATGAAGATGGAAGAAAACGACTTTGATTGAATCTTCGAAAATTTGAATTGAATTGTTTGGAACCATAGTTACCATTAATTGGAAATTGTTGTGGTTGCTTGTCTCGTCCGCGAATCTTGTCTTCAGTGTCATGGGCCAAGGAAATCGCATCTTCAAGAGTTGTTGGCTTGAACATATTGACTTCCGCATAGAAATATCCAAGTAGGCTAGACATAAACTTGCGTTTATGAGTTGCTTCAGGTACATCTTCGAGCATATGTAGTTGCAGTAGGGCATTCCAGAAATGTTCAGTGTATTGGAAAATAGGTTCGTGATCCCTTTGTTGTAGAAGATCCCATTGCTTGATGGCTTTTCCATGGAATTGAGGAGGAAGGAAATTCTGCAAAAATTTCTTTTGGAAAGTCTCCCAGGTAGTGGGATAATCAACGCTCTTGCGGACCACAGTCCACCATAAGGATGTTCGGTCAACTAAATGGTTAGTGACATTTAATTTTGTCTTTCTCAGCATATGTTTCTTCATGGAAGTAATCATCAAATTGACTGATAAAAGCAAGTACAGTCTTTCCATCGCGTGATCCATTGAAAGTATGAAATTTGAAGTTTCTTTTACTTATCTTTGTTTCTTTGCGAATGGATTGGGCTTCAAGTGTTGCATCGATGGTACATCGTATAAGATCTTCGGGTTGCGATCCATCTTGGTCGGTGGTAGAGCGTTGCAAATTGGCCAATTGAACTTGCAAAGCTTGTCGTGCTCTTCGTTCTTCTTCAAGTTGCATCATAATCAAATCCAACTTTTGCTCCATCGTTGGTTCAGGTAAATCTCCTTCAGCCATAAAATCGTCCATGTTTTGTTCAGTCATCCTGCAAAATTCCAAAAGACCTCACACACTCAAAATCTTATTAGCGGGATGAGCGTAGCTCAAAGGCGGGTTTACAAGGCTTGTATATTTTTGTTTGGCTTTTATGGTATCTCTCCTTTACGATTGCCGGGTTCGTTGTCACAACCGTGTTCTAAGAGAATAGTGTTGTGTATAGACTGCGTATAAACTGTGTGTGAACTTCTGTTTTTGCTGGAACTGGTTCAACAAGACTGCAAGTGTGAATAGGGGCTTCTTGGAAGTAGTACAGTGAATCGTGTATTGTTGGATACGAACTGCCTTTATGATAGTTGTTGAAGATGATTTGTAGGACTTTAGTAGCTTGGATAACTTGGAGGACTTAAAGCTTTAAGCTTTTTTGATTAAGCGTGGATTTAAAGGACATAAGTATGTCCTTGCCAATGTTGACGGTGGGCAATACATACTGCCACCGCAGGCGCAGTAATTCGATTTATGAAGCTTTTTTTAATAAGCTTAGTGTTAAGCTTGATAAGCTTATTGTTAAAGCTTTGAAAGCTTTGAGATATGGAGGAAAGTTTTCTTATCTATATCACGACTTGATGAAGGAAGTATCCGCGTGGTCCTCCACCTATAGAGGCTGGTCTCTCGCGATCAGAGGATGCAGAAGGGGGTTCTTGATTTCCAGGAACACCCTGGTATCGACTGTTCGCAACGAGACTGAATGTAGAGCTCGATTGTTCTAGGAGCTCCGTCTTCACGTGAGATGGTAAGCAATTGGAAGCTCTCAATCTCAGCTTCGCTCTGATACCATTAGTGCACAGATCGGACGCCATATGCGCGCGTAGTGAGCGTCAGAAGGTCCCCAAGAACAAAAGAACTCTACTTTTTACACAAAAACCAATGAAGAAAGCTTGCACGACATGAACAAGAGACCAATTGGGTGCAATCTCCCCCCATGCCTTGTGTGAGCGCTCCACAAAGCATGTATTTTATATATTATTCATTTTCAAGCTCAAATAATAGCCCAATTTACAAAATAGCATGCTTTTGAGTTTGCTTTTGTGCCAGTAAAGAATTAAAGCTAATGGGCACCCAAGAAGTTAGGCGGTACCCAAATACAATGTCCAATACAAGTATTTAAATCGTGCGTCCATGCGCATACAAAAATAATAAATAAATATCAAGCACTTTGATAAATAAGCGCATCAAAATATAGGCGCCATGCCTAAGATACACGCCCATAAAAAATTGATGATAATTTGAATACACGCTATCCTCCAATGCTTCCCATTGCCACCGCTGCTTGCTCTACACATCAACTAAAGCATTCACAATTGTTAGAAAAATAATACAATTAAACCGACAAAAGTGAATACCTAGCAATCTTTAGCTACAAAAATAGATTGGTTAGAAATCAATCCTAACCTTAATTTATTACGAGTGCACACTCTAAACTCATAAACGTTTATTAATTTAAATATGTATTTTATGGAATCATCCGCTATGGAATCACCCATTGACACATTAAATTAACAAAACGCCCAAAAAGGATAAGCATCCCCATCAACTTCTCGCACAAAGAATCCACTTTGTGTATGAGCCCTGGTAATAATAAAATTTTACGAAATCCACCGCAAAACCTCAAGGAATCCACCGTGGAATATGCCTCCTGGCATCAAGAAAAGAGAATGTTGTTGTACTGATGCTTTGAGTAGAAGACCGACAATTCAAAATATTTCTGTGATATCATTTGATTCCCTTATTCCTATGAAAGATACTTATCACCAAGATCCTACTTTTTAAGCTGATTGGAATAAACTAGTTGCAAATAATTGGATTCCTATTGATTCATTATCTTACACTAATGGATTTATGTTTTATGAAAAAAGATTATGTGTGACTGTTCCATTTCGCTCATTTGTTTTGCATGAAATTCATTGTCCCCCATATCAAGGTCATAGAGGAATTATATCTACTTTGCGTACATTGATTGAAGATTTTTATTGGCCACATATGGATACTGATGTATCTAACTTTGTATTTGAATGCCTAATTTGTCAACGGGTAAAAAGACACCATGGTAAATAATATGGTTTACTAATGCCATTATCTATTCCATCACGACCATGGGAACAGATTTCAATGGATTTTATCACTAGACTACCTAACACTAAAGCTAATCATGATATGATTTGGACTGTTGTAGACAGGTTCAGCACACAAGCATATTTTATTCCATGCAAGAAAGCCTTAACTGCATCTCAAGCTGCTCAATTGTTTTTGAAAACTGTTTTCCCTAACTATGGTTTACCAAAAGTCATTATTTCTGATCGTGATTCTAGATTCTGCAATAATTTTTGGATTACTTTGTTTGCTAACTTAGGAACAAAGATTGATTTTTCATCTGCATTTCATCCTGAAACAAATGGTCAAACAGAAGCTACTAACAGTATCATTTTAGATGTTTTGCGTGCTTACACAATTTCAAAACCACACACATGGGATACATATCTACATTTACTTCATTTTGCAAGTAATAACACACCACATACAGCTACAAAGAAGCACCATTTGAAATATTTATGGATATCGATTGCCTACACCTGTTGCATCATTATCAAACAAAATTCAAACTGTTGATGATATTGCTAACATGCATGCTACTATTTTAAATGAAGTTAAGGATATGATTGCCAAAGCCCAGCAATCATACACAAAACAAGCAAACAAGAAAAGAAAAGCTATGAGTTTTAAAGTTGATGATTATGTTTGGTTACGAATTGAAAAACGAAGATTACAAAGTGTAGATAAACACCCCGTTGTCAAATTGGCACCTAGATTTTATGGACCATTCAAGATCATACACAAAATCAACGACAATGCATTTAAACTAGAATTACCACAACGTTGGAAAATCCACAACACCTTTCATATCAGTTTATTACGACCTTTTAGAGGACAACTACCTGTACACCCTATCTATGAAAACCCTCCTTTGCTAGACGAAGAAACTGAAATCCTTGAGCCTGAGACTATTATAGATACTAACTTTATGACCACTAAAATTGGCCGTAGATATTCTAGATATTTGGTCAAGTTTAAAAACCATCCAGTTGAAGAGGCCCAATGGATGCACGCTAGAGACCTAAATGCTTTTCCCACACTGTTAGCTCCACATTGAGCTAATAGCAATTGAGGACAATTGCTATCCCACCCCGGGGGTATGATGCTAGGAGGCATATTCCACGGTGGATTCCGTGAGATTTTGTAGTGAATTTCGTAAAATTTTATTACCGGGGCTTATACACAAGGTGGATTCTTTGTGTGAAAAGTCGACGGGGATGACTATCTGGCATTTTGTTAATTTAATGTGTAAGTGGGTGATTCCGCAAAATACATATTTAAATTAATAAACGTATATGAGTTTAGAGTGCACACTCGTAATAAATTAAGGTTAGGATTGAGTTCTAACCAATTTATTTTTGTAGCTGAAGATTGCTAGGTATTCACTTTTGTCGGTTTAATTGTATTATTTTTCTAACAATTGTGAATGCTTCAGTTGATGTGTAGAGCAAGCAGCGGTGGGATTGGGAAGCATTGGAGGATAGCATGTATTCAAATTATCATCAAATTTTGATGGACGCGTATCTTAGGCATGGCGTCCATATTTTGACGCGCTTATTTATTAAAGTGCTTGATATTTATTTATTACTTTTGTATGCGCATGGGCGTACGATTTAAATATTTGTATTGGACATTGTATTTGGGTACCGCCTGACTTCTTGGGCACAGATTGGACGCCGTAAAGCTTGCACGACATGAAGCAAGAGACTAATTGGGTGCAATCTTCCCCCATACCTTGTGTGAGCGCTCCACAAAGCATGTATTTTATATATTATTCATCTTCAAGCTCAAAAAAAAGGCCCAATTTACAATTAGCACGCTTTAGCTTTTGTGTTTGCTTTTGTGCAACTAAAGAATTAAAGCTATTGGGCGCCCAAGAAGTCAGGCGGTACCCAAATACAATGTCCAATACAAATATTTAAATCGTATGTCCATGCGCATTCAAAAGTAATAAATAAATATCAAGCGCTTTAATAAATAAGCGCGTCAAAATATGGACGCCATGCCTAAAATACGCGGCCATCAAAATTTGATGATAATTTGAATACACGCTATCCTCCAATGCTTCCCAATGCCATCAGTGCTTGCCTACACATCAACTGAAGCATTCACAATTGTTAGAAAAATAATACAATTAAACCGACAAAAGTGAATACCTAGCAGTCTTCAGCTACAAAAATAAATTGGTTAGAACTTAATCCTAACCTTAATTTATTACGAGTGCGCACTCTAAACTCATAAACATTTATTAATTTAAATATGTATTTAGCAGAATCACCCGCTATGGAATCACCCACTTACACATTAAATTAACAAAACGCCCGAAAAGGATAGGCGTCCCCATCAACTTTTCACACAAAGAATCCACATTGTGTATGAGCCCCGGTAATAAAATTTTACAACCCGCAAAACCTCACGGAATCCATCATGGAATATGCCTCCTGGCATCAGGAGCCTTCAAATATTTAAGAAATAACCTCTGTAAAGAGTAGATAGCTTGCTATATAAAATAGGACATACAGAAGAAAACTGCATAAATTTCTGATAAAAGTATCCAAATAAAGCATGCCACATATCAAAATGTAACAATTGAAGAGTACTTTGATCCTATGTAGGTAATTGAATTCTAAAAATTAGGCAAAGTAAAATCTATTCTAAAACAGGCTGCTATCTAGACCATGTTTAGAGTGTAACTAGCTCCCATATGACTATGTTTCAACCATCACCAATGCATCCCATAGGTAGGGAAACTCATCCAAGATGAAATCTTGCCTCCAAGAAGCTTCCTCAAGTGGTAAAACCTTCCACTTAATCAAACACTCAATGATGGAGTAAGAAAAAAGCTTCTTTTCACGCTGACCTATGACCTCCTCAAGAATGTACTGAATAAGTCCATCCATAGGAATCATCTCATCAACTATTTCTACCTCAGTACCATAAAAGGATTTGAGCTGACTAACATAGAAGACATTATGAATCTTAGTGGAAGAGGAAAGTTCCAATCAATGTGCCAGGTCTCCAATATGCTTCAAGATCCTATAGGGCACATAAAACATATGAGCAAGTTTATTGCTAGAGCCATCCTTTAGAGTAGAATATCGAGACTTGGGTACTTTCAAGAGAACTAACTCTCCCTTTTGGAACTCAAAGGCCACTTGTTCTCATCAGCATACACCTTCATTTGATCTTGAGCTTTCTATTCCAATTCCTCCTTTGCATGAGGATTAACCTTCTCACTGAAAATAATTGTGGATAAGGATACCTTGTAGCCATACATAGTCTCAAAGGGTGAAACTCCAATGTTAGAATGAGTAGACCTATTATAGGAAAATTTAGCCAAATATAACAATGAATCCCAAAGCATGTTGTACATCATGATAGAAATGGCAAAGGTAAGTCTCCAACTGCTTATTAATTGTAACTTGCCCATGTCCAAGCACGTTTTAGTAGTCCATCCAAGTAACGAATCTAAGTGTCGCTGCCCGACACTCCCATGGAATGTTCCGAGGTTTGTCGCCTAGGTTTTTCAATCATCACTTGACCTTTGGCCTGTGAATTGAGCAGTACCCTCTCGATTTAATCCGCGGTGCAATCTTGGAGATGATCCACCCATGCAAAATATCATTTTCTTAATTAATTCATTTAAGAATCAAACACAAACAAGGCATTCAGCCCAATATCATCTTCTAAGAAAACATTCCTTTATTCCCATGGCAACTTGTCATCACAGACCCCTGCCATGCATTTACCATCAATCACAAGCACTTGGAATAATCATCTAAAAAACATTCCAACAAACATTTGAATGTAAAAGCATTTAGCACATTGTTTGATCAATCAACAAAAACAATGATATCATTTTCCAAACATTGCAAGAATAGTTGTGATAACCTTTTCATCGCGTATTTTCTCTCCCCCTTGGGATCAAGAGTAGTTTTATGTAAAATTTACTTAACACACCCTTCTTTCAGCTAAGGCATATGTTAAGGTTTCAAACATTGTACAAGATGTACGTTCTATTAGTCATTTACATTGATCGATAATCTAGCCTTCTTCCCAACAAGTACAAAAGCATTGGTCTTTCCTTTGACTTAGGGTTTCCTAATTCCTTGAGCTCTTCATTGCCCTTGAGCTGTTGTTGCATCTAGCCCAACCCCAAATAGGATTGATAAACATAGTTGTTATCGCACGGATCTCAAGGAATCTTAGTTTTAATCCTTATGGTTGTTGTTTGTGTTAACTATCCACGTCATCAAGATCCCAATGAACTAACAGATTCGTGATATTAGCGAGATCTTGGGCAAATATCTTAGAGATTCGAGATTGAATTTCCCTAGGCTAGATTACTTACCATGCAATCCGTCAAGCATGCAAGGTACAACATACTTTCAGTGTGGGGAAATACATATCTATTATTTTCACAAAAAGGAGAGTTGATAATACCTTGGAATGCTATTATGCTATGTACAAATTTGTCGCATAACATCTAGATGCAATTTACTTCTCTTGATACCCGTGCTTTGCAAACTCCATCTTTGAATATTTGAGATGAAAGTTATCCTTTTCAATTAACCTATTCTTGTGTGGTATAGTACGGATCTAATGCATCTCATGCGGGAATCAAGCAAGCATCTGTTAATTTGGAAATACATTACTTATGACTGATACTGCAATTGGATTGGCAGTGATGTCTTCGCCCGAGGCTTCGTTGCTCATTGTGGGGTTACCATCCGTGCGTGAAATTTTTGGCTTAGGGGCCATTCTCGATCTTCATCTCCCTTAGACACGAATTGCACAAGACTTCTGCGCCTTGTACTCAATTAGCGGGTCCAAATTGGGAAAAATTTGAGCTTACAAGGTGGAGGGCAATCTCGTGAAAAGGGTATAGGCTTGCGGGCAATGGGGAAGGCAAGAACATGTGTGGACACCCTTTAAGAAGGGGAAGATAAGGAGATCCTTCAAAGACTCTCTCTCTCTCTCTCTCCCCTTCTTCTTCTTCTTATTCTTCTTCTTCTTCACCTCTCTCTCTCCCTCTCTCTTTCACACACACACACACACACACACACACACACACACACACACACACTCTCTCTCTCTCTCTCTCTCTCTCTCTCTCTCTCTCTCTCTCTCTCTCTCTCTCTCTCTCTCTCTCTCTCTCTCTCTCTCTCTCTCTCTCTCTCTCGCCAGCACCCAAGTCGTTTAGGCCTCTTCCTATGTCATAGAGGGGAAAAGGGAAGGGGGGGGGGGGTTTATAGGGAAAAGAGGAGTATTATTGGGGGGGGGAGGGGAGGGACGTAGGGAGAAGGTGGAGTGGTGGTGGTCTCCCCCACCCACCACCTGTTGGACTGCATGGTGCTATGTGAGGAGTAGTAGGCTCGTGGCCTCTCCCTCATCAATGTCATCGTTCTCATCCTCTCCCACTTTATCATTGATGGTGCCATTGCATCCCTTTTTTCCCCATCCTACCACTTGTTCGGCATCAATAGGGGGAAGAATTTAAAAAAAATCCATTATTTTTAATCAAAAGGGGGGGGGGGGATTCCTATGCAAAGCGACCGTGGGGGGAAATATTACATTAACCTTTCTGTCTGACCATCAACTCTACGGTGATAGGTTGTAGAAAGAGCCAATTTAGTTTCCACATGGAGGTGAATAGTGCCTGCCAAAAGTTATTCATGAACTTGGTATCTCTATCATGCACAATCAGATGTGGTAATCCATGTAATGTAAAGCTCTAATCCATGAACTAACTAGCCACTTTTGAAGCAATGAATTGGGTCCTAGTAGGAATAATATGGAATGCCTTTGTGAGTCTGTCCCACGATCACATAAATGCTATTCCAACCCTTTTTGGTAACAGGTAGACTAGTAATAAAGTCCATGGTAATGCATGTCCACTTTCCTTCTGGAATATCCAATGGCTACAACAAACCACTTGGCTTACAGGTATTATCCTTATTCAATTGTGACAAGGCATACATTTCATAACATAATCCTTAACATCTTTCCACAATTATTTCCAGTGAAAGTTCTTGTTGATTTGATCATAAGTCTTAAATAAACACTCCAAAGTGTCCTAGTTTTATGGGCAAAGAATGTAACCCGCCCTCAATAATTTTCAACCTAAAAGAAGAAGTAGAGGGAATAACAATCTTGCCATTCAGCCAAATGAGGCCATTTTTAAAGTAATAATTGGATTTTTTTTTCTCCATAAGGCATTGCTGTAATTTCTGAGTGCATAGCTGAGTTCATCATCCAAAAGATAGGCTTCTTGTAATTCATCAATCCAATCACCATGTAACTCAGTCATAGCTGAAACCCGACATACCCACATTCTAGAGAGAGAATCAGCTACCACATTCTCTTTACCCCTTGTATGAGTGATGTCAAAAGCATAATTTTGCAAGGTACCTACCACATTGTCTTTGACCCTTGTATGAGTGATATCAAAATCATAATTTTGTAAGGTAGCTACCCACCTACATCAGTTAGGGGTAAGATTTGACTAAATAAGGAAGTACTTTAGGACCTTGTGATAACTTTGAACTCTAAACTGGCTTCCATACAAATAACGGTACCATTTCTTTATTGCATGTAGAATAGTCAACATCTCTTGGTCATAAACATTCATAGTCATTTCTTTATCTATAAGCTTACATCTTTCAAAGGCAATAACTCCATGCTCCTATAGAAAAATAGCCCCTATGCCATGGCCTCTAGCATCACACTGCATGGTAAACTCTCTAGAAATTTTCGAGCATACTAAAATAGAAGTAGAAGTAAGTAATTCCTTTAATTGGTTGAAGCTACTATCTGCAAGTACTTCCCAAAAGAAAACTTCATTCTTCAACCTATTAGTCAAAGGAGCTGCTACAACCACATAATGCTTAATGAATTTGTGGTAGAGTGACAATAGATCGAGAGATGTAGTTGTGGTAGGTGTTGGCCAATCTGTGACACATTGCACCTTCTTAGGATTAGCATGTATCCCTGGTTCACGGACAATATAATTCAAATACTCCACTTTAGTTTTCATGAAAGAAATGTTTCTCCTTAGCAAAGAGTCTGTGTCAAGGAAAATGTGTCTCGAGTGAAGAGGGGACAAGAAAAAAGTGACAAAGTACAATCTGTACATAGAGTACAATAGGATGAGAAATAGAGGTCATCTCATCCAACACCCATCAACTTTCTAAGGAAGACAAAATGCTCCACTAAGAGACTTTTTGTGAGCACATCTATAGGATTTTGGTCAGTTGAGATCCTAACAAGGTCAACAGACTTGTCCTCAAACAAGGACCTCTCTGATAAATTGATATTGTAGCTCAATGTGCTTTGTCTTCACATGGAAGACCGGATTCTTGGCTAACTAGATAGCACTCGTAGAATTCAGATTCTTGGATAACTAGATAGCACTCATAGAATCCAAATGCAATGTAGGGGCCCATGTCAATCATACCAAGGTCTATTACTAGACAGCCTAACTAGAGAGCCTCCTTGCAAGCTTTAGTGGGTGCAACATACTTGGCCTCTATAGCAGAGAGGGTTGTGCATTTCTATACCTTGGACATCCAAGAAACATCACCCCTAGCAAAGGTAAATACATAGCTAGAGGTGGGTTTTCTACTGTCTACATGTCCTACATAATCAAAGTCAATGTACCGAAGGATTCTTGTAGCTTGGCTACCATAATATATGCACATATCTATTGTGCCCTTCATATATTTCATGATACCCTTGATGGCATCCCAATGCCGCCTACCAAATGTAGCCATATAGGCCACAATTCTCACTACAAAAGCTATGTCAAGACAAGCCTTCTTCTATATAAACACGGATCCATATCATTGTGTGTATAGCCCTGTGAATGTTTAAAAACATCAAACTTATGGTACCATTCCCTAGTTGCCTGCTTAAGACCATAAAGGCTCTTTCTCAATCTGCACATTAGGTGTTCTCCTTGCCTTTTTTCTCAAAGCCCTTAGATTGCTGCATATAAATCTCCTCATGCAAGTCCCCATGCAAGAAAGTCATCTTAACATCCATCTAATAAAGGTCCAGATCTAAGTGAGCAACCAATGCTAGTACCAAATGTAGGGTAGTCATCTTGACTACAGGAGAAAAGAATTCCTCAAAGTCAATACCATGCTTTTGTTTAAAACCCTTAGTAACCAATAGCCTTATAGGCATGCTTGGGGCATCCAAGGATACTGTTCAACATGTACATGCACTTGCATGGCAATGCATGCTTTTCACTAGGTAAAGGAAACAACCCCCACATATGATTTTTCTGTAAAGAGTCAAACTCTAAATGCATGGCCCTCTCCCAGGAGTGACTATCACCACAGCACATGGCCTCATCATAAGTGAGAGGCTCACCTGCATCTGTCACCATCACATAATCAACAAAGGATTCAAATGTCTCAGGATGACGTTTGGCTCCTCAAGCAAAGTTTCTCAAGGAAATAGGTTGAGGATCCTACACATTCTATCTAACATCATGGCCACGGGCCATTGGAGCATCAATTGCATGCTGTTGCAGGCTGTCTAGCTGACTGTACAGAAGTAGGAGGCTCCTCTTGAAATATAGCCCTATGTATCTCGACTGTCCGCTTAGGCCTCTTATGCATATTTTCCCCATGGAAAACTACATCATGGATGTGGATGCCTTTCTTAGCCTGTGGATCCCATACGTGATAACCCATCTCACCCTCATCCCCATAACTAAGAAAGATGCATTTCATGGACTTAGGATCTAGCTTTGTGCACTTGTCCTTGGGTACATGACAGAAAGCCTCAGAACCAAAGACATGCAAATGAGCATACTAAGGATGCTTTTCAAACCACATCTCCTCTACAACATGAAAGTTAATAATACTATAAGAAGATTGATTGATCAAGTGTAAGGCACTAGTCATTGCCTCAGCCCAAAATTGTTGTGGCAAGACTTCTTAGCTAAGCATACTACGGACCATTTCCTATATAGTCATGTTTATGTGCTCGGCTAGACCATTCTGGGGTGGGGTGTACAGGGTGGTCAACTGACAATTAATGCCCCTCTCATCACAAAACCACTTGAAGGTTTTAGAGACATACTCACTCCCATTATCTGACCATAAGAATTTCAATGTATACATAGACTGTTTCTCAACCAATGCAAGCCAATGCTAAAAGGTAACCAAAACATCAGATTTCGCCTTTATGGGATATGCCCAGACTTTATGTGAGTAATCATCAATGAATGTGGCAAAGTACTTCACACCTCCTAACGATGACTGACAAGGCATAGGTCCATAGACATCAAAATGAACAAGAGCCGAAGGCTCACCCATGGGCAAAGTGCTAGACTTCTTATGCATACTACGTATCTACCTGCCATACAAAAAATGATCACATGACTCAAAACACTTATAGTCAAGGGGTGGAAGATACTACAAATGAGTAAGCATTTTCATTCCCTTCAAGGACATGTGCCCAAGGCAACAATGTGAACGAGATACATGTGGAACTGCAGCCTCACAACCAAAGACATGAAAATGAGCATACGAAGGATGCTTTTCAAACCACATCTCCTCTACAACCTGAAAGTTAATAATACTATAAGAAGATTGATTGATCAAGTGTATGTCAGTAGTCATTGCCTCAGCCCAAAGCTGTTGTGGTAAGCCTTCCTGGCTAAGCATACTATGGACCCTTTCCTATATAGTCATGTTTATGTGCTCAGCTAGACCATGGGGTGTACGGGGTGGTCAACTGACGCTTAATGTCCCTCTCATCACAAAACCGCTCAAAGGTTTTAGAGACATACTCACTCCCATTATCTAACCATAAGAATTTCAATGTATACCCAGGCTGGTTCTCAACCAATGCAAGCCAACGCTAAAAGGTAACCAAAACATTAGATTTCACCTTTATGGGATATGCCTAGACCTTATGTGAGTAATCATCAATGAATGTGGCAAAGTACTTTAATGACGACTGACAAGGCATAGGTCCATAGACATCAAAATGAACAAGAGCCAAAGGCTCACCCATGCGCAAAGTGCTAGATTTCTTATGTGTACCACGTATCTACCTGCCATACAAACAATGATCACATGACTCAAAACACTTATAGTCAGGGGGTGGAAGATACTACAAATGAGTAAGCATTTTCATTCCCTTTATGGGCATGTGCCCAAGGCGACAATGCCAACAAGATACATGTGGAACTGCAGCCATAGGCAAAACATGATCTATGGATCTAGATACAACCAAGGGATATGAAGTGCCAAACTTGGTACCACATGCTAGAACAAGGTTTCCATAGGTGATCTTCCAAGAAGAATCCCCAAAGGAAACAAAGTAACCCTTATCATCCAATGTGCTAGTAGAGATAAGACTCTTAGTGAGAGCCGGCATGTGTTGAATATTATGCAAAATAAACATACTACCTGAACCAAACTGCAGTCGGATATCACTAATACCAACTATCTACAATGCCAAGTCATTCCTCAAATAGAAAAATCTAGTCATACTATGATAGGAGTGGAACCACTCTCTATGAGGGGTCACATGAAAGGAAACCCATGAATCCATCAACTAACAATGAGTAAAATGGAGCGTGGCATCACTCAGTTCTGACTCATCTAAAGAAGAAGCTACAAGTATGTAATCATCGCCAGAGTCAGGTCACTACACTACATTGATATCTTCAATCTTAACACTAGACTTAGCAGGGACAATGTTGCCATCATCAGACTAGTCATGTGCTTTTCCTTTGCCCTTTTCCTTGTGCTTTTTAGCATGCATTTTATAGCACTGCAGCCTGATATGTCCTACTTTCCCACAATAATGGCATGTCAAATTGGACTTATGTCCATGGGACTTATTACAAGACTATCTGCCATGAGATTTAGAATGAGACTTCAAGTCTCTACCATGGCAGTCATTCATGCTCTTGCCATCATGGTGACCATAAATAGTCAAAGCATGAGAAGTATGAGAAGCATCCACATTCTTCCTATTGATCTACTCTATCAGGAGTGCACCCTCTACATTAGACAATTTCATCTCATTCTCAAACATATTTGTACACATAGTAGTACGGAATCATTGTCCCAAGATGACTCAAGCAATGTGACTAACAAGAACAAAGGTGGAAGATTGTCCTTAAAGTCAATACCCTGCAATGACAGCTAGCCAATGATAGCATGAAACTCATTCAAATGCTAATAGAAACACTGTTACCTTCCTTTATATGAAGGTCCATAAGCTACTTTAGCCAATACATCTAAGAAGCAAGGCTCTTCTTATCATAGAGATTATGGATTTTCTCCCAAAGATCCCATGCAAACTGCCCATCTCTGATAACATTATGATAAACTTGCTTGTTGAGAGACACGATAATCGTGGACCTACGAAGCTCATCTAAGTCATCCCATACATCCAGATCTTGACCTTTAGGCTTAATACTCTTGCATTCAATCAGTCTAATTTGAGATTTATGCACCAAAACCTACCAAATTTGGGTCTTCCAATAGCCATAATTGCTATCATTTATCTTTTTAATGTTGAAGATGGCATTGTCATTTGAATGACTAGCCATACTACAGGAAAAAAGACGCACGGTAAGACCAAGTAGGCTATTGTAATACTTGCAAATAGTCCCAAAACCATTGCCAAAACAAGCTAAAAATAAGAGTTACAGACCAACTAATGAGGTATCCATAAACTATGACCAAAATAGCATCAAATGGAGGGTATTGCTCTCATAAATAGTACAACAACAAAAAATTATAGCATGCTAAAAATGAGGTACAACCCTGAATCTCCTGCCGATCACTGTTGACCTGCCACCGTGCCCCCCACGACCCACCCGTTTCGCCCGAATATCCCTCCCCGTGACGTACTGTGCCTCTCCCCCTACCAGACCTTGTCGCCATTGGCTGGCTCCCCCCTGTGCTACCCCACACCTCTTCAATCCCAACCCCCCCACCTTGTGCCTACCCCCACCAGCAACCCCCTTCGCGCTGCCCCCCGCCTTGATTCCACCCCCACGTTGTCTCCCCCACCCTGTGACTTCTGTTTGCTGCTCCAGGACCACCACCCTCTACACCCCCCCAATCTGATGCCTCAAGTCCCCTCTCCCCCTGCGTTGTCCCCTGTCTCCATCACCCTGCACTTCAAGCCCATCACCCACACGGCTCCAATCTAGGTGACAACATCATTTGTGGTGCCCGGTGCCTCCATCATTGTCAGAAAGAAAAACCCCCCTTCCTTGCCATCACACCCCCCGGTTGCTCCCTCCATTTGCAGTAACACTCCCCCTGGAAATTTAGCAGTGTGATTGGCATGTTCTCAGTAGGGACGCACAATGGAAACCTCTGGTCAAACGTCGGTGCATTTTGCGAGTGCCCCCTAGTCAAACACCTTGCGCATCATTCTCTATGAGGAACAGCTCTTAGCAGTCCATGCCACAAATCTGGAGCTAAAAGAAACAACAATCTTTGGTCAGGTTATTGTAGGATGCTCCCCATCCAAGGCCCAACTTTGGGATTGGCTTCACTCTACATTGCGCATTGGCATTGCCTAGATTGTGGAGGAGGTTCTCATGGGACAAGGGATCTTCATGGTATGACTCACCTCGGTAGACATAGCCTGTGAGCTAGTGGCAGACACATGGTTCCCTGGTATAGTGACAAGGGATCTTCATGGTATGACTCACCTCGGTAGAGACATAGCCCGTGAGCTAGTGGCAAACACATGGTTCACTGGTATAGTGGCTTCACAGTGGAGGCATTCGTGCTCCACAACAAGTCCTTAAACATCTGGTCACCCTACTCTTTCCTGGACTGGCGATAGAATATCGCCAGCTCTAGTGGAGGACTTCATATGGCTCTTCGGCACTGTCCTTCCTGCCGATAGCAGCAGGAGTCCCAAAGGTACGGGTGGTAGTGAAAGAGAAAAATAATATACCACAGTTTTCAAAGATTGAGACAGGTGGACACTCCTTCAGGCAGCAGGTTATTGTGACTTGGCGCCCAAGGCAGTGCTTGCGTTGCCATGAGTTTGGGCATCATGCAGTAGACTGTACGCACTTCGAAGCCAATGTGGCTTCGTCAATAGGCCCATAGGTGGATGCAGATGGCTTCACATGGGTCCATAGACGATAGAGAGGGAGATGGAAAGGGGGCCACAATCAACCCCTCAGACACAGCCATGGTAGTAGGGAGTAAGAGGGCGAGAGTCCCCCTCGGAAAAACACCACACGACCACCCCCTCCTCGCCCCACCCAATATAGGACCACAGGCCTATGCATCCACCCCCTATGGAGGTGTCACAGGCCACCTCCCCTGAGGGCCCACATCCTCCGCCCCCTCTCCACATTTCCCCCCTCGACCCTAGTCCACAACCCCCCTTAGTCAGTGCTATCGAGCCCCCCACACTCATCGTGTGTCCCCGAACACCCCACCACCTCTCGAGTCCCCCCTCCCCACTATCACCCCCACCATCGACCACCCCCCTGATCCCCACCTAGTACAAGTGACCCCCCATAGGAGGGGAGAAGCCCCATACGTTGACATCCTCCACTCACCGGCAGTCAAGTCCCCCTCCCCCCCACACAACCACCAACTCATTGGTCCATGCCGCCCATCACACTTTCTTGAGACAGGCGCAACTGCCACCACAGGAGTTTTTTCGCAGTGGGCCATGGTTCTACTTGAGAGTTGTAGAGCACGGAGAGTTCCCACTACCATTGGAGGTGGGAATCTTCAAGGTACATGCAAGTCAAGATGAACAAGGTGGAAAATATGGAAAAGCTAAAGCATAAGACAAAGGCCAAGGCAAAGTGAAACGGAAGACGAAGGTGCGCCAATAAAAATCTAGAAACACAAGAAGCGCAGAAAAGTCCTAAATAAGGAAAAAAGGCGCATAAGGAAAAGCGCAAATCAATACTTTTGTAAAAGAGTGCAAGCGCACCATGATTTAATTTAAGGAGCATCGGGCTCTCACCCATGCAATTTGTAAATGTAGACGGGCTCTCACCCGTTCAATTTAAGGAGCACCGGGCTCTCACCCGTGCAATTTGTAAATGTAGACAGGCGGTGGAAAGGAAGCTAGGAAGATAGAAGGACAATGGAAAAAAGGGCCTAGGCCATGGCTGGCCATGTAAAAAAGGGGATAAGGGGATGACCACCCAAAATGGATTTAGGGTTTTGTATATAAAGTTGAAAAGTGAATGAGAAGCTCTCTCTTGTGTATGGCCAAAAGTGGCTTTCTTCTTCTTCTTCTTCTTCTTCTTCTTGCTTGCTTGAGCTTGTGCTTGAGAGAGGGAGTGTGAGAGTGTGAGGGTGTGAGAGTGTGAGGGAGTGAGTGTGTGAGGGTGAGGGACCAGGGAGGAGAAGCTCTCCATCTTCTCCTCTCTTATTCTCTTCTCTTCTCTTCTCTTCTCTTCTCTTGCTCGCGGAAATGGAGCTTGGAGCGTGGAGCTTGAGGATGGAGCTTACTTGAAGCTTGCACTTGGATCGTGGAGCTACCGGAGTGTGCGGGAGAGGAGATAACTCGATTGGCATGGAGGTAAGCTCACTACACTCATGGATAGGTAGCACGTCGGCTATGTGAGAGGTAGCCATTAGTGCTCGGCTTGGAACGCTTGAAGCAATAAGTGGTCTGTGGGTCTTGGCGGTTGAGTGAAAGCTCCCACATTTTGGTTCCGTTGTCGGGACCAATGGATTCAAGCCTTGAGCACTTGCATGCTTTTAATCAAGCATCAAAGTAAGGGTTTTCCCCGAATCGGTGCTTGAGGTAGATAGGTAGGAAGCAAGAGAGTTTGAAGAGGTATTCGATCTCCTTAGCAAGTAGGTTTTTGGTTTTTTAGATTTGGAAAATCATATTGGAGTAGTGTAATTATTTGCTTTGTGATTTGGGTGCATTAGGTAGGAAAAAACAAAGAAAAAGAAGAAAAACAAGCATCAGGGTTTCTGTTATCATAACAGGGCATGAGGGTTTGATTTTTCCGATTTTCATTTTGGAGTTTATTGGCTATTCCAGGTATATGCAACTCTTCCCCTCCATCCATAGCTTTGATGTGGAGGTGTGTATGATAGGCCGTGACTTGAATCGTGTGATTCGAGCGATTTATTGTTGCACCGCGTTCGGCCAGTCCGAGTGACGATGATTTTGGGCCGAGTCCCAGACTTGGCCCTCGGCCCACTACCGCTCGAACCACCTGACTTGCACCACTCGACTTGGACGCGTCAAAATTCGACCCTCGGCCCACTACCGCTCGGACCACCTGACTCGGACCACTCGACTCGGACACGTCAAAATTTGGCCATCGGCCCACTCAACTCGGACACCCACTGCTCGGCCCGTCTGAATTGACCATTCGAACCAACTTTGAAATTTGGCCCTCGGCCCAACCCCACTCGGACTAGTTGATATTCAGCCCGCTGACCGAATTCACATTCGGCCCTCGGCCCACTTGACTTGGATTTCGGCCCACTCGGCCACTCAGCCCTCGGACAACCACACTCAGACTGGCCGAATTTGACATTCGGACCAGTTACATTCGGCCCTCGGCCCTCGGATGGGCCAAATCGGGCATTCGGCCCCTGCAATTGGACCTATTGGTCCAAATTTGGATTTTTTCAAATTTTAACGTGTAGACCCTGAAATTGATTGAGAGACCATATAGAGCCGAAACCATATCATAGATCGATCACTGGGCTGAAATTTTGAGCAAGTAGTTCAAATTTTGGCTACAAACGGTCTTTCAAATCGCGCATGGCATTTACTCTAACGACCCTGCAAGCCGAGGGGGATTGTCCCCCCGGACTCCTGCAGAGGGGGCGTGGTAGTAATGGCTCTATACGAGTATGGATTCTCACTTGCAAAAGAGCAACCAAAAGCCCATGATACCCAAACAGAGACAAACAGAGACCCTAGAACCTCAATGGGCCAATCTAGCCAACAAGGGAAAAAAGGCCACACTGCAAAAACATGTACGTGTTGCATTCGGACTGCATCTAGTCAAAGTGGAAAGCAACATGCTGGAAGACATGGATGATCAAATCAAATCAATAAGACAAGACATTCAAACTGCCAAGGATAGACAGAAGGCCTACACTGACTTGAAACAACAAGACAGATCCTTCATCGAAGGTGATATGGTCTTCATCCGTGTACGCCCTAAAAAGAGTTCACTGTCCTTGGGAGAGTAGAAGAAGCTAATTTCGAGGTATTGTGGACCTTATAAGTTCATCAAGTGCCTAGGGCCTAATGCTTACTACAACTGCCCGCAACTCTAAAGATTCATAATGTATTCCATGTTAGCCTATTGAAAAGGTATCTACCTAATCTGAATCATGCACTTGATGATTAGAAAATTGTAATGCCTAGCCAAGGAGTCCTTGAGCTATGGCTTGATAGAATCCTAGATGTTAGGGAGAGGCATTTGAGATCAAGGACCTTGAGAGAATACCTCATCCAGTGGAAAGATTATCCCGAAGAGGATGCCACCTGGATGGATGAAAATACTCTCAACCAACAATACCCCAAGATCTTCTCGAGATGAGGACATCTCAATTCCTCTAAGAGGGAGAGGATGTAGCATTTCCCGTGCATAAGAAACCCCTCTTTTATATTTTTTTAAAATTAACTCAAAATTTTGTACCTCTCTCTCTCTCCCTGCTGGCAGCATGTCAGGGAGAGAGAGAGAGAGGGAGTAAGAGTGGGAGAGGGAGGCATGCACCCCCAAGTGTAGAGGTGGTGGCCATCAAATGGCCGTCCCCTCCCCCCCGTGGTCTCAGGCGCCGCCACCCGTACTTCGTCTTCAGTGCCAGCCCCCCTACTCCGCTTGACGTGCCACACCACCCACTACTCCGCTTGAAATGTGGCTAGGCTGCCAGGACCGACGCCACCCTCATCATCATCATCATTTTCATCATCATCACCTCTCTCAACACGATTGAGGAGGAGGAAATGCTGTCAGGACGACCAACTGACAAAAAGGAAGAAAACAAAGAAGCTTTCTAGAAGCTTCCACAAAAAAGCTTCTTAGGGGGTGTTTCCCGCAGACCACAGAAGGACACAACTCATTTGTGAAGGGAGTTCCCTTGCGGGAAGGAAGGACTGCCAACTTGCAGAGAATTTCAGCACACCCTCCACCTGCCCGACTTATTCCCAAATCCCAATTGCGATGGCCCCAAAGCACCACACAAGAGGAGCACGTGCGGGAGCAAGAGGAGCACATGTAGGAGTCCCCACCTGAAGCGCAAGAATCGATAATACCCCTCATGCGGATGTTCAGGTTCCATCAAATTCACCTTCTTCATTTCTGCATGATATGGGTGCATTAAGTATAAATTCGCATAGGGAAGACTTAATCGCATTGGAAATTTACTATAATTAAGTGCTTTGTGTTTTAAAAAAAAGATCATAGGAATGTTCGAAAAAATTGCATGTCAAGGTACTTATAACTCTTGCACCATCATGATGGAAGGTTGTTGCATTTTTGAATATATGATTCATGTGTTAAAAGATGCACTTATGCAATAATGTCCTAGTTGCATCTCGCATATAGGTTAAATATATATTGCGATGTTCTTGTGCATTGAAAGGTTTGCATTGGGTAATTCATGTTGGAAAGAATGAATTATGTTGTATACAATGCATTTGTGCAATAAAAATCCCTTGTGATGACCGTAAATAGGTTAATTCATAGAAGATTGTTTAATTAAAGAATAGTTAGTTGCTATGGAGAGGAATAAAAGAGTTATATTTTATTCGCATAAGCAACTGCATTCTTATTTACGTGACTTGCATGGGAAAAGAAAAGATTATGTTTTTTTTGCATTGTAAATTTACATAGCATAACTTGCATGCATAAGAAACTTACATGCATAAGTAAATGTATGAAAAGAAAAAAAGGGTTATATTTTATTTGATGAAAAGCATATAGGATGCAATACGCATGAAATGATGGTTACCTTCAATATGAAAAGATAGGTTAAGTTAAGTTAATTTTTTTTTTAGTATTGCGCTTGCAAAGTTAATCCAACGTTCTCGTACTTAGATTGTTCTATGAGAGGGTACTAGGTCTTAGGCCACGAACAGTAGTAATATCGACAAACAAAGGATGTTAAGCGACCAACACTAGTAATATCGACAAACAAAGGATGTTAACATGAACACTAGTAATATCGACAAACAAAGGATGTTAGGACACGAACACTAGTAATATCGACAAACAAAGGATGTTAAGCGACCAAGCGAATTGCCTGCAAACTGTCGTTACGACCTTAGACTACGGAACTAGGACGTTTCCCTAGTCCAAGATAAATCGATAGGTTAAACTCTAGGTTGGATTATTGATCAAGGCCTACGCCTTGGTCATTTGGAGAGGATAATTTCAGACAATCATCGGATTGTTTGATTGGATAATCTTACTAGGGACAAGTGGTCCATAAGGGAAAAGGATGTGATCTTAGGGTTCTCTTCTTAAAGATCAAAGGACCAAACAATAAAATCTCACAAGAAATCCTAGAGCCAAATCAATCCTCAACCTAGTGGGACTAGGGTTTTGGACTGGGGTCAATGAGACTCCCAAATCCTATACCTTGATCAAAGGTATTCTTGGTCAAAGAATGCCATATGACAGGAGATGTAATTCCTCAAGATAGGTACTGCTACCTATCTCGTGCAACAAGTCTGCAAGGTCATATGCTATTGCAATTAAATCATAAGATGACACTATTACATCCTAGGCCAAGGAAGGTGAGTTCTAATTACAAGTTAGATTCGTTAAGAGTTGAGTAGTTGCCCTACTACAACTCTCCCTCTTGGGGACTGATTTGTCAAGCTTAGGGAAATTGCAAATTACCAAGAAGCAAATTGACCAAGCAAGGACAACGGGGTTGTCCAAGATCTATTTGACTATAGTACAAGGAGACCTAAGGTAATGATAATTGGGGTCGGTAGGGTATAAACCCTAACCCAAAGAAAAAGGGTAAACAAGCAACCTAGCTTGCCAAGCCCTTGGAATCTCGCCAAGTTGCGAATGATTCAGGAACAAATGCTAGTAGTATTCGGGAAGAAGGAATCACACCTTAGCAGTTGGTCGTACGAACGACCACATAAATGATCGTGATTGTACACTTAGGTACATTGTTTGAACTTCTTTCCCCAAGGAACTAATTCAAGGCCAAACATTTAATGCGTTAGGTTAATAGCCTAGAGGGAGAGGCAGGTTCAGTTACCTCCGACAGCCTGCGTTGTTAGCCGCGCCGGGTACATGGACCGAACCCGCCACAAGAGGCCTCTCTGTGGGTGCTGCTTGGAGTGGGAGGACGCTTGGGTGCCAGGGGAGGCCCTGGCCATAAATTCCTTGCCTTCGGATCCCGCACAAGAGGTCAACGTGACTCGAGATGGGATCTTGAGGCCCGTGTACTAGTCTACTGGAGTGGCAATCTTGATGATTGTTGGGGTAGCCTTAGGGCAAGATACTTGATGTATTCCAAGACCATGATAAATAAAGATCAAATATTGGAAAAAGGAACTTGCTTCACATTGTTTTTTTATGTTAGTGCCTAAGTTGCGTGAAGGAACCTGTGTTTAAATTGATTAATTAAGGAAGCTGCTTTTGCATGCCAAACATAATGTGGTAGGTAATTAGATAACTAAGCAACCCGAGGAAAGTACGGTGGATGTGACTTGGGTCCGTCCTATGGAAGGGTGGTCCCGGTTACCTGGGAACTTTCCTCAAAAGACGTGATAATGAAACTGTGAAGACCTAGAGTCAGTAGAGTTAGAATCCCGATTTATGCTGTTTTAGAGGAGCGGAATGGGACTATGCCTTATGGGCAGAGAGGTTGAGCTTCGCATCCCTCTCGTTTCCCATTCTCCATGAACCAAGTGCAGCATAAATCCGCTTTAACTTTGTTGTTCCTACGCAAAGTGGTTCATCTAGAGCTCGATGCTAGCCACTTCCTAGAGACTTGGCTGATAGGAAAAAAAAACCCTAACTTCAGGTCGGTCCTAAGTGGTAATGGTCGGATACTTCCACTTCGGGGCAGACTCGGGAAGACCTAGATCGCAAACCCTGTGACATTTCTTGCGAGTGCCAGGTGGCACTTTCTAGACTCTCTTTCCGATGGGCTACTAAGACGTGTCCCACAAGTGGATAAGTGGACACGTTACAGCTATCTAGCTACCTATATACTACTATACTAATAGTACCCACACACTTGTACACTGTAGATAGTAGCCACCTATCATTGTCACTTCATTCTTTATTCTTTCAATGAGATTTGAATAAAGGGAAGTCCAGTCACACATTGTGACTATTGGAGCTCCCACATCTTGTGTGTCTCTTTCTCTTATTCTTAATCCTTCCACCATAGCTCTTGCTTTTGCTCACATTCTTCCACTCCGAGCTCACTCCCTTCAACTGGTATGAGCCAACCATTTGAGGAGCTTCTTCATCCTTTGCTTCAACCCAGATTCAAAGCTTCAACTTAAGGTTTCATGGCAGCCATTATTTCTTTCTCTCGAGGTATACATTGAGTCTTTCCTTTTTTTGGCTTGTTCCAACTTGCTTTGGGCTCATTGAGGAGCTTCCCAAGGCTTTGTTGAGCCTTGTTGAGTGGTTATTGAAGCTAAGGAGTAGTGGTTTTATCCATTTTGAGTGGATACAAAGCATGATGTAGAAGTTGTGGACAATTATTAGCAGCTTGACATCATTGTCGTATTTTGGCCATAACTTTTACATAAGATATTGAATTTAGGCATTCTATAGCTAGAAATGAAGAGCATGATGAGAGCTACAAATTTAGGCACACATAGAGTTCATTATATATAGTTTTTTATTCTTTATTTCCAATAGAATAGAACTATTATGGTTTGGACAATAGATAATAAATTTTGATAATGCATGTTTGATACTTCAGGCATGCCATTTTAGTGCATGGATGGTATGGTTATGCTTTTGGAAATAATTTGAGCTTGAAATAGCTCAAATTTCACTATCATTTTAGTGCTATAATGACATGGAAACAAGAATTTATTAATGAAAACCTTGTGCCTAATGCTCATTGATGCTTTACAAGATACTTAGTGGATGTACCGCTAGTTTGATTGTTATATATACTTTACAATGTGCTACAACATGCTTTTGAGATGAGATGTGAGTTCCATTACATTGATATTAGCTGTGGTTTTATACCTTGGTTACTTCAATGTCTTATGTAGTTATGGGCTTGAAGAATTTATGGAGTTTTATACTCTTGGCATATGCTTCATGTATCTTGGCACTCAAATGATGTTTTATCCATGTTATTCATATGATGTTTCTCAAAACCATATGATGGCACATGGATAACATGCCCATGAGTTTCTTAAAACCATATGATGCGACCTATCATTGGAAAGTGCTTGAAAAATGGAATCTATTGAGCTATAGAGCACTTGATTTGGAGTTATAGTGTTCAACTTATGACAAATCTAAAGATTTTACCACATGTCCCAAACTTATGGGAAATTCCCATATTCCCCAATATGGTGTTAATGTCATTCGCATGATGTTTTGAGCTTTGCTTGATCATTTGGTATTCAAAATTTGTTTTAGTGGGAGCTACTTGGCTTTTTGTACTGAGCCACATTGGCACTTGGATGTACTATAGAGTATTTGGTTTATGCAATTGAGCTTATCATAGTGAGACAGTGGGACTCATTGTGACATGTACATGCTCTCTTGATATTTATTGGATGTAGCTACCCTACAGTGGGCCAATTTGATCTCTTGGCTTGGACCTGGCACTTATGTTGTTAGTAGTATTTATATGCTTCTAGGTTATGTATTGAGCTTTTACTCTGTGGATTATACATTTGGCAATTCTCTTCATTTATCCTTGAGACCTACCCTATGATACATGATGTTTATGCCTATTGCATGTGTGATTTCTGACACATTGCAATTATGACAGTCTTTAATGGCAGCTATTTCTAACTTCTTCCTTCTTGGTTACTTGCAATTGGTTGTTGGAATATTGTTGCGGTTTACTACATCAGCCTATCATTTTAGTTTTTTGCACTCTATTTGAGGGGTAGTTACCTGGACTTAACAATCTTTTGCTTATAGGTTGTGGACAACTCATTACTTTGGTAGTATCTCTTACTCTTCTTTGTACTTTTTGGGTCTCATTATGCTTAGTGATTCTTACAACAATGCTATCTTCAATATCAAAAAACTAGATGGGACCAATTACAACTATTGGAAGACCCAGACATGGTAGGTTTTAGTACAAAAAATGTAGGCTAGACCACTCAAAAGTGGGGTTGCCAAGCCCGAAAACATTGCAACTAAGGATTGGGATGAAATGGATGAGCTATGCAAGTCTACAATCATTTTATCACTCTTTAAGTAGGTTCACTTTAATATTGTAACTAGAAATTAGATTGCATATGAGCTTTGGATACAAAATTAAGAATCTTTATGATAAGCAAAATCCTACATCTCAAATGTATTGGTTGAAGCAACTGATGGACCTTCACATGAAGGAAGGACTTCTATTTCTGTACACTTGAATGAGTTTTACTTCATCATCAGCCATTTAGCTTTGCAGGAGATATACTTCAAGGTTACTTTGCATCCTTTATTTCTACTTAGTACTCTACTTGAGGTGTGGGACACTTTTCATACGGCTCTCTGTACTAAGGATGGGCTAAAATTGCATGATGTTGAGAGTGCCCTCTTGATAGAAGAGGTGAATAGAAAGAATGTGGATGCTTTCCATACATCACATACATTAACTATGACAAGTTGATAGGATGAAAATGGTCATGGTAGAGACTCTAACAAGTCTTAGTCTAGGACATGTGGATAGTCTCGCAATAACTCTCGCGGTGGCCGTAAGTCCAACCTTCCTTTTCATTATTGTGGGATAGTAGGTCATATTCAGCCACAGTGCCATAAAATGTGCAAAGACAAGTTCAAGGAAAATGAAAAGGGTAAAAGACAAGAATGATAATAGCAACATTGTTGCTAGCAAGTCTAGTGTTAAGATTGAGAAGATTAATGTGGTGTAGAGTAACGTGCCTGCCCCTCAAATTGCGGGACACATCTTAGCAGCCCATCGAGAGATCAATCTAGAAGACACCGCATGGCACTCCCAAGGAATGACATGGGGTTTGCCAACTAGGGTCTCTCGAGTCTGCCTCGCAATGGAACTTATCCGACCGTTCCCACTAGGATCGACCTGAAGTCCGGGTTCCTAGTAGTTGAGTCTTCCTAACAGCCTTCTAGCGTCGGTCGACAGTCGCTCCACTTTGCGTAGATACAACTTGACCCAAGCACACTCATACCGCACTTGGTTCAAAGACAATGGGAAATGAGAGGGATGCATCGCTTAACCTCTCTGCCCGTAGGGCATAGTCCCATTCCGGTCTCCTAAAACAGTATGAATCAGGGTTTTGACTTACAAGTTCTAAGGTCCTTGTGTAACTAACGTTCACATCAAATAAATTCCATTGAGGAAAGCTCTCAACTAACTGAGACCACCCTTCCGTAGGATAGACCCATTGGTCACATCCACCATGCTTCCCTCAGGGGTTGTTTTAGTTATCTAATTACCTACCACATTATGTTTGACACATAAAAGCAGATTCCTTAAATAACCCGTTAATCAAAGGTTCCTTGACGTAATTTAGGGCACAGACACAAAGACAAGATAAAACAAGATCAAACACTTACTTATCTTCAGATTAATGTTTGTCTCTCGCCCATACAGGAGAATTAAGTGTCCCTTTCTGCCTTCGCAGAAAAATCCTTCCATCTTCCGGCAATAAAAACCCGAAGGTTTATCCTACCAAGATTCTACCTTGTAACTAGTATCAAGGCCTCGAGATCCCATCTCGAGTCACGTAGAACACTTGTGTAGGGTTTGGAGGCATTGGGATTTATAGCCAGACCCCCCTGGCACCCAAGCGTCCTCCTACGCTAAGTAATTTCCACAGAGAGACCTCTCACGGCAGGTTTGGTCCACATTCACGGTGCGGATTCATAACCCCCATGGTTAGGGTTTGGTGGTTTGCAGGGGGTAGCTAGTGCCATCCTTCCTTAATTATTCCCTTTAGGAAATCATCCACAGCTGAAACAACCAGCCTATTACATTTACTAGGGAAAAAATCCATTTTGTTCCCATGGCAATTTATCTTACAGTTTCTGCATAGAAAATATAATCACTTGGACATTCATCCAAAACCACAGCCAATCCTTAAGTATCCTTTTGGGAACAATCAAGCTGAAACAACCAACCTAACATCCTTTAACTAGGAAAACATCCTTTTTGTTCCCATGGCAATCAGTCATCACAGACCCGGCCATGCAATCATCAATCACAAACAACTTGGATTAGCATCAAAAACCACATCAAGCAATCACCTTGCTTATGATCCACCTATCCTTAGTAAGATTCTCTCCTCTTACCAACACAACCAATCGACATTCACTTGGAGATACCCTTTTCAAACAACCAAGCATAACTTGGGTCAACAATCCATCTTTAACAAGATCAACCTTTGTTAAAACCATTTCAACAGTTCCAAGCAATATGCTTAGCATAAATCAACTACCCTAAATCTCGCTCTCCCCCTTGGGTTAGGGTTTCGCAAGGTCGATTTAACAAATTCCTTCTAGATCCTTTAAATGAACTAAGTGATTTCACCTTGACCTTTATTAATCATGGCTACCTATTTAGGGTCGAAGATCAACCCATCCTAAGTCCTTTAATGGCGAATACATGCAATTCTACCTCTATTTAAGAATTCAAGATGCGTGAGAAGAATCTAAATCTTGGTACAACCTAGATATGAGCTATAGTTGCCAGAGGGTTGGTGGTATTCATGTCTCCGCTTGCATTGGATATGTTCCTAGCTCCATTTGCAACTTTAGCACTTGTGCTCCTTGTAACTCATCTCTTGGGTGCCATCCTTGTGCGTTCGTGGTCTTGCAACCCTTGAGGTAAATCGACCGACCACTCTTGCCTTGGTAGAAGGAAGTGGTACGAGGGTCCACAAAGAATCTAAGGCCAATCAATGTGACTTCAACATGCATAACTCTTCTTCTTCTTTTACCCTCTCACCAATTTGCTTTCCTTCTATCTCACCCTCTCCATCTCATAGTCTTCTCTCCCTCTCTCTCTTTCTCTCTTGCTCTTGTTTTACTTCTTCTCCTTCTCCTTCTTCTTCTCTCGCTCCCTCTTCTTCTTCTTCTTCTTCTTCTCCTTCCTCTTCTCCTCCTCTCTCTCCCTCTTCTTCTCCTTCTCTCTCTCCCTCTTCTTCTTCTTCTTCTTCTTCTCTTCTTCTCCTCTCTCTCTCTTCTTCCTCTTCTTCCTCTTCTTCTCCTTCTTCTTCCTCTTATCCCTCCTCTTCTCTCCTTCTCCTCTCTCTCTCCCTCTCCTTCTTCCCCTCTCCTTCCTCTTCTCTTCTTCTCCTTCTCTCTCTCTCTCTCTTCTTCTTCTTCTTCTTCTTCTCTTCTTCTCCTTCTCTCTCTCTCTCTTCTTCTTCTTCTTCTTCTTCTTCTCTTCTTCTCCTTCTCTCTTTTCTTTTTCTTCTTCTTCTCCTCTCTCTCCCTCTTCTTCTCCTTCTCTCTCCCTTCCTCTTCTTCTTCTTCTTCTCTCTCTCTCCCTCTTCTTCTTCTTTTCTTCTCTTCTCTTCTTCTCCTTCTCTCTTTTCTTCTCCTTCCTCTTCTCCTCTTCTCCTCCTCTTCTCCTTCTTTTCTTCTTCTTCTCCTTCTTCTCCTTCTTCTCCTTCCTCTTCTTCTCCTCTCTCTCCCTCTTCTTCTCCTTTTCTCTCTCCCTCTTCTTCTTCTTCTTCTTCTCTTCTTCTCCTCTCTCTCTCTTCTTCCTCTTCTCCTCTTCTTCTCCTTCTTCTTCTTCCTCTTCTCCCTCCTCTTCTCTCCTTCTCCTCTCTCTCTCCCTCTCCTTCTTCCCCACTTCTTCTTCCTCTTCTCCTCCTCCTCTTCTCCTTCTTCTTCTTCCTCTTCTCCTTCCCTCTCTCCCTCTTCTTCTCCTTCTTCTTCTCCTCTCTCTCCCTTTTCCTCTCCTTCTTCTTCTCCTCTCTCCCCCTCTTCTTCTCCTTCTTCTTCTCCTCCTCTCTCTCCCTCTTCTTCTTCTTCTTCTTCTTCTTCTTCTTCTTCTTCTTCTTCTTCTTTTCCTCTCTCTCCCTCTTCTTCTTCTTTTTCTTCTCCTCTCTCTCCCTCTTCTCCTCCTTCCTCTTCTCCTTCCCTCTCTCCCTCTTCTTCTCCTTCTTCTTCTCCTTCTTCTTCTCCTTCTTCTTCTCCTCTCTCTCCCTCTTCTTCTCCTTCTTCTTCTCCTTCTCTCTCTCCCTCTTCTTCTCCTTCTTCTTCTCTTTCCCTCTCTCCCTCTTCCTCTCCTTCTTCTTCTCCTTCTTTCTCTCCCTCTTCTTCACCTTCTTCTTCTCTTTCCCTCTCTCCCTCTTCCTCTCCTTCTTCTTCTCCCCTCTGTCTCCCTCTTCCTCTCCTTCTTCAATCACACAGGGGGGTGTTGATGTCACAACTGGGGGGGGGAAGATGCCTGTTGAGGATGATGAGGGGGGCTGATGCCATCGACAAGGAGGCAGGTGTAATGATCAGGCCACAGGGGGGGCAGCACCTAGCGACATGGAGGGGGAAGCTGCTCTCTACGCTATGTCCAGATGGAGGGGGGGAAGCTTCTACCATCCTCCCAGGGGCCTGACGAGAGCCAAGGAGGGGGCGCTACTACCGCTTAATGACGAGCCCCCATGGGGGGCTTTATAGAGGGAGGAGGTGGTATGGGGGGGGAGAAGACAACTCTCCCCGCCATCTGGGGGGGCTGCATGCCCCCCCATCACACACTTCACTCCTTCTCTCTCTCTCTTCCTGACGTGCAAATGGCGGGGAGAGAGAGAGGGAAAAAAATTTCAAAAAAAAAATAAGAATTTTGAAGGGGGGTTCTCATGGGGGGAAAGTATGGGGGTCACGAGGGGGGGGGAGGGGGACATTACATCCTCTCCCCCTTAGAGGAATCAAGATGACCTCATCTCGAGAAGAAATTGGGGAAGACAAGCACTAAATGGGACTTATGACCTGTGGGTTAAGACCCACCATTGCATCCGCTGTGCTACTCTTAATGTTTCAAGTAGTGCACTCATATTATTCGAATTAACCATAGGTACAAGAGTAGGATCTATTCTCAATTGTGTTACATATCGATTAAGCTTCTAGGAATTTTAGTCCTCCTAATAAGGTTTAGTGGTTTCTAAATCCTCGTCTTCATTTGATCCATCTATACATCCATAGAGTGCACCTGTGTAGCTTCGTTTTCTTGGAGGCTCAAAGTATTCTAGACTTAGATCAGGGCAATCTGCTTGGATGTGTCCTAGCTCCTTACAATGGAAGCATTGATGATAGGGACATCTCCTACGGATGTGCCCTATCTCTCCACATGTATGGCATCTCTTATCCTGATCTCCATAGTCATCTTTGCTACAATTGCCCGATTTAAGTTCTTGGACGATTGGATTCACTCGGAGTAATGAGTCTTGCAAGTCCGTTGGGCGCATCAATTCCAATCGAGTGTTTATGGGTGGATTCAACCCAACACAGAAATTTGACACCTGTTGTGTCACATCGATTGGGGGTGCATACTTTAGGAGTGAAACGAACTTTGAATAATATGCTTCAAGGGATAATCCTAGCTACTTCAAGTCATAGAATTCATTCATCTTTTGTGTGTGGTAGACAAGTGGTAGATACCTCCCTCGCACAGCTTCCTTAAGCTTATCCCAAGTGGCTGTCCCCTCCAAGATTTCTTGGTCTCTACACCACTATTTCCACCAAAGTCTCGCTTCGCCTGTAATCTTAAGACTTACCATTCAATCACAATTTCTCATGCATGCACGTGAAGAGTTTAATGAAACTAGGAATTAAAGAGCATGTGCAGCGATACAAGCTAAAGAAGCATGTACAAACTTACGACTGGTTGCTTCATCACATTGCTTATGCATTGACACTATTAAATAGGTCCCCCCCTCTTCCCTTAGTGCCGTCTCACCCTACCAAGAGGGGAGAGAGTCACATGTGGGGGTGTGTGAGGATCCTTGTTACAATATGTACTCCCATTGCACTTTCTATTTTTTACAGATATACCCCTGGAGTGCCCATTGCAGTTTGGTGGTAGGGCATTACAATATATACTCCCATTATAGTTTGGTGGTAGGGCCTTTCTTTCTCCTTGGTGGCTCTCTTGAGATGATGGTAGCTCTTCCTTCCTCGCAGTGGTGGCTCTACCTATTTGATAGTACCTATTGGCCTTCTTGTTGGTGTATCCTCCCTTTTATCATCATGACAATGAAGCTAATTGTGATGGTAATAATGGGGATATGGAAGTGGTGTAGAGGCCAAAGATATCGGTAAAGACCATGATATAGAGTCAATCATAGTGAAGAGGGTGATGATAATGGCGATGAAGAAGACAATGATGATGATGATGAGGATAAAGAAGATGATGGCCTACAATCAGCATTCGATGTGCAGAGCTTGACATAGCCATAATAGTGAAAACAGATACCAAATATAAATTTCAACAACAAAAAAATCCCAAATGTATATTGCTATATGAAAAACAATACAATTGTCTTAGCAGAGACGGAAGTGATAGCGACACAATACTTTGGGACAATCAATGGAGGGTTCACAAAACTTCCATAAACTCAAGACAATTGATGAATACAAAGGCGATGGTAGTATTACTGCCAAATGTTGTGATTGGGGACAACTCAAGAGATATCTCTATACTAGGTAGCACTCAAGATGCCAATTCAAGGATTGGTCAAATAGACACATGAAAAATCTAATAATCGAGCAAGGGAACCTTGAACCTTCAAATCCTAATTTCCCTTGGATACTTAATCCCTTGCAAATCCTTGATCCCCTATCTAACCTTCTGCTTAGGTTCTTCCCCTTATATAGAATGTTGCTTGCTATAATATTCCCTCTACCCATGTGCTCTGGTAGATGGTCTTCAGTAATCTTGCATCCATCAGCTCATTAATGTGCCATTGGTAGCCCTAGCTTTAAAGGCCACCAACTGTCGCCACCTTTAACACTAGCATGCATGGTGGACTTGGACCCACAAAATTACTCACGTTAATATCGCCTTCATCTTAGGTATTGGGTGCATCGTCCTATTGGATCTAGTCTAAGGGCAGAGGTAGGGTGATGAGGGTCAAAGGAGGGGTGGATGCAGTAAGGGGGGCGAGGTGGGTTAGGATTTGGTGGAGGCTAGAGGCAAGGAGCTAGTGGGCTAAGAAGTTGGGGTCGAAAGCAGGGGTGTGGATTTCATTTGAGGTGGTTTTGTTCTACCCAAAGATCCATGTGAGTCTGAAGAGGAGGCTATGGGACATTGTGGAAGATGAGCTTTGACCACCACAGGCTTCTCCAAATAGATGAGTTTGAGCAAGATTTGTTGCTACAACTAATCAAGCTTGAATGTAATCCAGATGAGGCGAGCTTGGACTCCTTCAAGTTCAAGTTTATACGTTGAATCGACACTTAGGATGGCATGGATGTAGTGCCATCACTTGAGGGGAAGGGCTTCAAACCTAGTCAAGATGGTTGGTTAATATTGGCTAACTTCATGGTGTTTGTGGTGGGTGCAGAGGGGTCCTCAAAGAGTGAATCATCAAGGTTAGGATTTCTACCTCTTGGACCTTTTCTTGATATCTTGGGCTACTCTGGCCCATTTTTCCTTTGAAATGTGCACCTTCCAGTATTACTTCAAGCCCACCAGCACCACCTACTACATCGCATGGATCCTCTCCTCTACCTCAATGTTGTGCTACTCCAAGTGATTGGTAGTGCACCACCATCATCTGCCACTTTGGATCATTGAAATTGGTGCAGCAAAGAAGTCAAAGAAGTCTAGATCATGGGGTTTTGGAGATACATCTGCCTCACTCATGGTATTGATGGGTTCCTCTAGGAAATCTGCTGGTCTTTATCTATGGGTAGGGGGTAGTTGGCTATTATTTCTTATTCCCTAGGCAATTGGTGTGTGAGGAGCTTGAGTGTGGAATTTTTTCCAGAGCAGGGAAACAAGCTTGAACTTGGCCATCAAACACAATACAAAGTGGGAGTGAGAGGGGGTGGAGCCAACAAGGACACTTTTGCCTTGCTACAAGGGATTGGGTAGAGTTGCAGTAGGTTGAGGGTGTGGGAAAGGGGAGCAGACTTGACATCAAAGTTTGATGAATCGTCTTATTTGCTAGGTAGAGATAGGAGCTTGGAATAGGAGTTGATCATAGTAGCCACAAGTTCTCATTTGAGATTTTCTTATTGGTCAAGCCATTCCTTTTTATAATCATGCTAGAGTTCTTCAATGATCTCCAAGTAGAGTGAGGTCAAGCCATTTGGGTTCTTTGCACCAACTACACATGCTTGGGGAAAAATAATTCTTCTTTTCCAACTACTGTCCTCTTCTCTTGACATCATCCCCAAAGTCCAGCTACACCTGTTGGCATGCCTATAGCCTTTGTCAGTGTTTCAAAAGAGCAATATCCTTCTGTCGAAGCTGCTCGAAGAGGGTAGTCTTGGCTTGCTTGAGGTAGTCCACTTGGGCAATGAGCTCCTACTGCTAGTATTGTTGTCAAGTTAAGAACCCATTGATGAAGTTCAATGACTGGTAAGCTATCTCCTAGTTGAAATCTAGGGGGATCAACACAAGTTGTTGGGACAAATTAGCAAGGAGAGGTGTGGTAGTAGAGGTGTCATCAGTACTTGTAAGGGTTGGTGGAGTTGGGTTGGGGGACTTGGTTGTCTTCTTGAGTCTCCTCCTTTTGTGTGGTGATTTTGGCCCTTAGACTTTAGAAGGGTGAATTTGGCAAAGAGGATGGTGGAAAAGGTGGACCTTTTGGGGGACTTGGGAGGTTGGCACTCGTAGGGTGGTCATCCTTACTTGGGGGGTAGTTGGCATTATCTCTATCTAGCTAATCCTCCTTTTTGAGATCTTGGTCTTCTGGGCACTACTCCATAGGGTCCTTGAAAGGGTTAGGGCTGGGCTCATATGTAGTTCTAGTTTTAGGGTGAGATTGGGTGACATCTGCCACAAGTGATGAGAGTTGACGGGGTTGGTTAAGAAGAGTAGGTGGGGGGAAGAATAGGGTAAAGTGTTTCCCACACATTAGCTTCATGATTTTGATGGAGGATGGCCTATGGGATATATGTTTTGCCTTAAAAAAGAGGCACTCATGAAGAGGGTACATGTTAGGTCAGGGTCACCATGGTTTGGTAGGCACAACTTCTTCTGCACTCTCTTCACAGACAAGGTAGATTTGTGGCTCTAAATGTAGAGTAGGGAGCTTATGAGGAGCTACTCTAGGATGAAATAGGTGTTGGGGTGGAGTGGGGTAGTGCTCCATGGGATGTTGACAAATTTGTTGAGCTGAAGGGAGTCAGTTGGGTGTCTAATAGGGCATCAAGTCTTGGAGGGAAAAAATCCTTAATGATGAGTTGGAAGATCGCCATGGCAGTAAGGTGGAAGAAGGGTGAAACATAGAGAAAGCAAGAGAAGTTAAAGTACATTTGAGAAACATGGCAGTGAGCATAAGTTTTGGATGAAAAACAAGGGTGTTGAAAAGGAAAATCTTTCTTAAAAGGCCATTTGGTTAATGCAAAAGGACTGTGGCCAATGCATGTACACCATGTCAACAAAATAGGCATAATAGGGCATGATGAAAATGGGTATTTTGAGATGCCATGCTATTGTTGGGAGTATGAGCTAATTGAGTGGGGTTCATACATGAACACCGCATCTGCAAGACTGATGACTTTTGTGGGCAACTAGTGGGGAACAAAATCTAGAATTTGATTGAGAAGAAGTGGTAAGGGAATCTTATTTGGTAGGGAATGGGAACTAGAAGCCTTCAACATGATAGTGATGCAATCAGAATCTATTGATATGATTCAATAGTAGCTTACAATGTAAATTGGACGGATACAAAGAGTTAGTTTTGGAATCATTAAAGACCTAGAAAGGATCGCTCCATTGGAATTTGAGCTTTCCCAAAAGCTTGCACATATAGGCCTTAAAGACTAAGATGAGTTGGCCCTTCTAGAAAAGTGTACTCTTGTATAGTTTGTCCACTTGGTGCTTTTGCAAAGCTTGGACTTCAAATGAAATATAGTATTACGGATCCAGTCTTCTTCTAGTTGTGCAATAGCTTCCATCCAGAATGGAAGAGATTCATTCAAGATAAGGTGATCTTATACCACGAGCCATAAACTCGATACTACATACTCCAGGGGGGATGTGATAGCTTACTAACCAAATAATAGTTTGTACAAAGTCATGCTGATGGCGACGAGGAGCTTGGTATCCCAATCTTTTCAATTTTGATCTACTAGCTTGGTTAAAATTTTACATAGGACCTTATTCGTTGATTATGTTAAGCCATTAGCTTGAGGATAATAAGGAAAATAATTTTTATGTACAATTATGAAAATGATGTGTGCTTTTTGATTATCTTATTTACAAAGGCTCACCAATTCAATAGGAGTTTCATACTTGGTGATGATATCCTAGAATAAATATTTAGCAATTGATTTAATGGTGTTGTCTAGTAGAGCCCATGCTTTTTCTCATTTCATGAAATAATCAATTGCAGTCATGATGTACTTGTTTTTTTATGTAAGTAGCCACTAGAGAGATCAAACCAATAAAATTCATAAAATCAAGACCCATTTGTAGAAGGATTCCAAAGGTGTAGATTGTTACTTCAACAACAAAGCGGCTACCAAAAATCCCTTGATGAGCTTCCTCTAGAATGGCAAGAAGCTACTCCACTGGAAGTACTACTCTGTAATAACCCCCCCTTTCTGTGTCCCATAGGACCCCCCCCAAAAAAATCATATATTTTTATAAAAATTCCTCCCCCTGTTGATGCCACTAGTTGGTGAAAGGGAGGGGAAGTAATAGAAGATGGCGATGATAACAAAGACATCAATGAAGACGAAGACGTCAATGATGATGATGGGGAGGAGGGGCACATGCTGTTATGCGAGTGGTGATCGAGAGCAAGCCTCACTCACAACCCGATAACTAGACGTTAAGGAGTGCCAATTGGGGTAATTGATTTTGTTGCATGCACAGCACAACTCAAAAAATGTTAAATATTTGACAAACACCACAAGGTGACCACACAAGCCACACACAAAATGAAACAACAAACAATGCCTCTTGTAGCTCAAACAACTAAAACCCAAATTTGGGTAGAGCATCACTCAAACACCCATGAAGTTCAAAAAACACCAACACTTTGCACAAAGTTCAAAACAAACTTTGAAGACAAATCCAACATCATGGAAATTTCATACCTTGATAACCTTGGGCGGTCACTCGGTGCTTTGACATCCAAATTCTCCAACTTCACAACTAGCACGACAAGAGTTCACACTCTCGCATGCGACCCTCCTCTCACCTCTCTCACAAGATACAATTGGAATTGAGGGGGAATGCCTTTTGCTCTTCTCTTCTTCTCCTTATATAGTTTTTCACAAGTACTCTCACATAGGTTAGGCATTTTTCTTTCAATTTTTGGCTTTCTTAAAAGGCTTAAGGCTTTTATGCTTTTGGCTTTGTATGTTCACCCATAAGGCTTAGTATTTGATGAAAAGCCTTTAAGACTTTTATCACAAATGTATAGCCTTTTAAACTAAACGTTTTGATTTTCCAAGGATGCCATCATCATTGCGCATATGTCAAAACACTGTGACAAGGGTCAACGGGCTACTTGTCATCCCTACCTATCAAAAAATTATGCCGACATGTCATTCATCACCTCCTGCCCTGCAGGATGCCGCAAGCCTATGATTACAATAGTCGCCATTGCATTTAGATCACCACCTATTTGTGATCAATGATAGCATTTGCCATCACACTTGTATCATTCCAATCGCCAATTTCAATATTATCAGCTTTGCACTAGCTATCAATTTCTCAAACTTTGAAAGAAACTCCTATGATTCAGCATTGTTTGACCCTTTCCAGCATTATGTCCATAACCTGCAGGAATTCAAGCACGTGCACTTTGGCCACATCCATAGAGGGATAATCCCAAACCTTACATGAATAATTGTCAATAAATGTGACAAAGTACTTCACACCCCCTAATGATTGACAGGGCATGGGTCCACATACATTTGAATGCACAAGAGCCAAGGGTTCACCCATGTGTGGAATACCATACTTTTTATATGAATTTCTAGTTTGCCTGCCATATAAACAATAATCACACAACTCAAAATGTGAGTAGTCAAAAGGCATAAGATATTGCAAAGCACTAAGTATTTTCATTCCCTTAAGTGACATATGCCTAAGATGAGCATGCCAAAGAGATACATGTGGGATAGAACCCACTGACAAAACATGGTCAATAGTATCAGTCAGATACAACAAAGGGGTAGAGGCTACCAGACTTGGAGAAACTACTCACAATAGGGGGTCACATGAAAAGACACACCCAAATCCAAGAGCCAACATTGTGAATGCATAGACGGTCACTTGAGAGGCATCACATGAAGAGATTGTTAAGATGTAGTCACAATCAGACTCCTCAAGCTACATGACATTTATCTCCTCAATCTTTATGTTAGACTTTGCAAGTATAATGCTACTATCATTGGATTTCTCTTGCACTTTGTCTTTCTTTATGTTTGTCATCGTCATGCATCTTATGGCACTGTGGCCACATGTGTCCTGCTTTCCCACAATAATGGCATGTAAGATCAGACTTACATACATGAGACTTGCTATTTCCATGTGACTTACATTGAGACTTCATGATGATCATTATCTTTCTTGCCACCTCTAATGAATAAAGCATGTGAATTGCAGGAAGGATCATTGTTTTTCTTCTTAATTTCTTTAGTCAAAAGAGGACTCTCTACATCTTTCAATTTTAGCCCATCAAGTTTGTTGGTACATATTGCAGTGAGAAATACATCCCAAGACTTAGGTAAAGTGCCAAGCAGAAAGAAAGGAAGCAAATTATCCTAAAATTCAATACCCTGTTGAATCATATTCTTCATGATAGAATGAAACTGGTTAAAGTGAGTAGACAATGGGGTCCCCTCCTTCATGCGGAGATCCATCAACTGTTTAAGCCAATACATTTGCAAAGCAGGGTTTTGGTTTGCATAAAGTTCCTGAATCTTTTCCCATAGATTCCATGCACTCTGATCTTCATCTTCAATAAGATTATTTTGGACCTCTTCAGAGAGTGATAAATGATAGTGGACTTGCATAGTGCATCTAAGTCAGCCCAATCATCATCATCCATGTTTAATACCTTTGTTTCTTAGTGGCTTAATCTAAATTTTTTGCACAAAAACTTGTCATATATGAGACTTCTAATAGCCATAGTTGGTGCCATCAAACTTGGCAATGTTTAAAAAAGCTATATCTTTGAGATGACTAGTCATAATGATTCAAACAAAGGTAGACTCTATGCAGAAAATAGCCTGCTATAATTAGTAGTAAACAAGACAAAATCACTATCAAAACAAGTTGAAAATAAGAAAAACTGCTAAAATGACCAACTGTACACCAAAAAGTACCAAAAGTACATCAAAATGACATGATTAAGCTCAGTAAATACATCACAATCCACATAAAGATATATTGATGTAATAAATCACATCAGTGAGAAAAAGAGAGCAAACAATGAGCTAGTGATGATCCAAAGTCAATTATGACTGCCAGGTCAGATCGTGCATGAAGGGGACATGTAATGAACAGTGTAGCATCCAAGAACCATGAGCCAAACACCCAAATGCGTCAAAGCAATCGATGTCAGTAGAAGGATACAAGCCTTGACATAAAGAACTCAAAGAGTAAGCCAAGCTAGGCGTATGTCTAACTGATAGGACCTAACAAAGGTCGGTGTATGCTCAAAGAGAAGACAAATCAAATCAGCCCAAAAGCATCCAATGCAAACAAGTATCTATCAAGAATATATACATGTAAACACAATATTAGTGAGTTTGGGAATCTCCCAATTCCCATTTTTTGAATACTAAAAAGGTGGCACCCAGATAACATGCCCATAAGTTTCTTAAAACCATATGATGTGACCTATCATTAGAAAGCACTTGAAAAATGGAATCGTTTGAGCTATAGAGCGCTTGATTTGGAGTTATAGTATTCAAGTTATGAAAAATCCAAAGATTTAACCACGTGCCCCAAACTTATGGAAAATTTCCATATTCCCCAATATGATGTTTGTAAGAGATCTGAGTCTCATCTACTCAAGAAGCTCAATTGCATAAACACAAGCTCTGCAATATCCAGAGATATCATGAAGCTCCACTGGCAGAAAGATCAATGTCAATCGAGTAACCAAGCTCAAAGATAACATGTAAATACATAAGGCATTATGGAGCCAAGACCGTATATCAATGGAGCATCCAGACAGTACATCATGTAATAGTCAAATATCTAACAATCCAAATAAGCATTCAAGAGCTCCAAAGTATGCAAATGAAAGCCCAATTGAAGCTCCAAGTGGCAATCAAACACAAACAATGTAAGGAGCATGCATTTATCACATATGCATCAAAGAATGTACCGAAGGGTCAAGCATAGACCATAGGCATAATGAATGTCACAAAGCATGCCACTATAGACCAATGTCAATCCAATTCCAACCAAGACAGAGCTCGATCAAAGCTCAAAAGGCATTTTGGATCAATACAAGACATGTGCCAACCTTTGTATACATCCGTGTGGTCACATGAGTCACCCGGGAAGCACTGACCAAATAGGCTTCAATCCTGGTTATTACAATAATAAATTCACTATCAAAACTAAGTAAATTAGTCCTCAAATCAAGCTCAAAGCCACCTCAAATCATGGGCATATGACATACCAATGTACTAGCATCAATGGTACACATCAATAGTATATATAAAACACCCGAATCATAGCTAGAAGCAATAGGCATGTAAAATCCCTGTTAAAAGAGGTTTAGCCATGTTTTATATAGTAGTGGATACATGATCAAACCAAGCTATTTCAATACCAAAATTAGCTCCAAATCCAACTCATAACACGAGCATAGCATTCCCATACATGTAGACATTATCCCAACATAATCGAGCATCATAAGACCGACAAAATTGACCATAGAAGCATCAAGTAGAGTGTTGCCTTGTATTTCCAGCCAGAAAACCTTAGGAAAAATAGAGTAAGTGAAGTAGTGAAATCAATGAAATCAAACTCTAAGAAATGACATAGCATCCCCAAATATATAAGCATCAATCCCAGACATCATCCAACCAATGGCAATGAGTGTAGACATCAAAGATAAGTGCTGCCATATTTTATGATAGTCTGTGGACTATTATAACAATCAAAAACTAAAGCTTAGCACTCAAATCAAATGCCAAGAGTGGAAGGATCAATGCCAAGCATCAAAACCAAGTGTATAAGTGCTTGTATAGCTGCCCAATGAAGAAGATATGCTGTGAGAGAAGAAAAACTTGAACTGCTGCTAAAAAAAGGTCCTGTTTCACACAATGTGATGCTACACTAGTAGAGTGAGGGCTATGGGGGGCTACTCCGACTTTCTTGAGAAGGCTCAAAGAGTGCCCAATAAGAATGCAACCAATAGGAAGCTCGAACAGAGTGGCTATGGCTACCAACCAAGAGATGATTGCTGTAGGTATTTGAATGGAAGCTGAGAGTGTGCCGCTCATGAAGAAGAAGACTCTAATACTAGTTGAAGGGAGGTGAGCTCTGAAGTGGATTCATGAGTGGGAGCAAGATCTATGGTGGAAGGAGCAAGAGTAAGAGAGAGAGACACACACACAATGTGGAAACTCCAATAGTCACAGAACTCCAATAGTCACAATGTATGACTAGCCTTCCCTTTATTCAAATGTCACTGAAACAATAAACAATGAAGTGATAGTGATGGGCGCCTACCGCCTATAGTGTGCAAGTATGCAAGTATTGTCAGTGTGGTAATACACGAGCGGCTACACAAAGGCACCTTTACCCCCAACACAGTGTATGGTAATGTATAACTGTCAGTGTAGTAATGCATGAGCAGCTAGGAAAAGGCACCTTTATCCCCAACACGGTGTACTATATATAATTGTCTTTGTTTGTCACTGCATTGAGATTTTTGTAATTCATGCACACTTGAATCTTACCATTCTTCTTCATCAGAATAATTTCTATGTGATACCCAATTTGTGTGCTCAATCTCATAAATGCCAACATTCAACAACTTGTCTATTTTCTCCTTCACTACATGAGCATGCTTTGGATTCATTGCATATGGACTTTGTTTGATTCTGTCACATTGGCTTGCCAACTTGACTTTTTTAACTTGAGTGGGTCCTTCGATGGGTTCATAATATATTCTACTTGTTTGACGCCTACCAACCCCCACTATGCAGTCACCTTTCTTATACTTTGTGAAGCGTTTGGGTAGGTCATGTGATTTCTTTTATCATTTAGTTTTAGAGGACTTGGACTGCTTTCTTCTTTCTTCCTTGAGCATGTTGTGCCTTAAATGGACCAGCAAGTCACCTTTTGTGCATTTGGTCTTAGGTGGTTGTGGGATTTCTAGATCACTTTAGAATCTGACTTTTGACATAGAGTTGAACTCACAACCTTCAATGCAAGATGGAGCTTCCCCTTGTGGCAATAGCTCCAAGACTGATTTCATTCTAAGTAGTAGGATTGCACTAACCTAGCCCGCTTATGATCCACTATGTCCAAGTGTTCTAACCACGTACAATTACAATTTGGCTTGAAAACTCCTCTTTCCATTCTAAAGATAGTGGCCTCTCAGGGTTGGATCTACTCTATCACTCATCCCTCTATGTCATATTCTATTGTTTTGACTTCTTCCTCACTTGCCTCACCACTGGGGTTGCAGTCTTCATACTCATCACTTGAATCCTCAAACTCAAGTCGTTCATTGTTCCCATGGCTCTTATTCATAGGATGTTTCTCATTTGCAATGAGGAATTAGTTGTACAAAAAATTAAGGTCATGCATCTTAGTCCATTGCAACTCTAGATTCTCCATGAGATCCTTAAGAGGTTCAAAGTTTGCAATTGGGTTACCAGCTAACTTTCTCATCAAGTGCTCAAGAATTCCATGGAGTTCCAACTTATTAGTCGGTACATGGTAGGTGATTGGCATTGGTTGGCTGGTGGAACTCCTTGCCATCATGCAAAGAGGCACTGATGATGTGGCATCATCATTAGGTAACTCAGAAGGTATGCCTCTGTTGGGTGTGCTGGCTACTTCTGCAACTTGCTTATAGTCATCCTCATCATCTGAGAAGGGCAAGTCGATGGTTACTAATACATGAATTCAATCACGCTCATCCTTAGGGCAAGGAATACACTTAGTTAAGGGTCCATGTTTGCACTTTCCTTGTGATTCACCCTTTAACATTGTAGAGATAACATCAAGGTCAATTGGTGAGGTTTTCCAAGTGTCCATCTCTACTCAAACAACTTCTATCCTATTGCCTAAGAATATCAAGCCATTACCCAAATCCTCTATCACTGGGGCATTTCTCATCCATGGTCTACCTAACAAAATGTCGTAGTCCACCCCCTTCATGACTATGAAGTTAACCAAGAAGAATCAAACCACTGCTATCTTTAGAGGCCACTCTTTTTAGCACTTTGAATATTTGACTTTCATTCATTTTCTATTGTAACATTAAACCATGCAATTTCCACTGGCGGGTTTTCCCAAGCTCACAAAATTGCATGGATAAGCACACTAACTCTTTCTCCTATGTCCACAATTCCTTTTCGTATGGTATCACTTAATGCAAAAACAAGGGGATTGTGTGCATTTTCGTACCCTCCCAAAAGGCATTCACTTGTAGGGATCTAGATAATGGGTTCAAGGTTAAGCTTGGTATATGCATCTTTGCATTAAGCCTTTTAGCAAGTTGGTTCCCCCGTGTTCATTGGGTCTTTCCACCCACTTCAATAATACTTTCCATAGTATGGTGTTTTGCCTAAGCAGTTCTCCTAATGACAAGGTTATAGGAGTTGATGTCAATGTTGTGAGAAATTTGCCAAGATTTTTCTTTTCCCCTAATTCAAGGCCTTTTTGCCAAAGCTCTTGGGTGGTTTGTACATCTCTGGCATCTAGGTTATGCTTGTGTGGTGCTACATGGGGTTTTGATGTGCCTCTTGATCTTAGGTGTGTAGGGGAGACTCATGGACTCATGCTAGAGAGCTCATTAATCTCATCCTCCATTATAGGCTCTACATCCTGTAGGTGCACTTGAGCTTCTCTCACCCACTCTTTGACTTTTTCTATGACTTCTAATTGGTGTTTTGGGTCAGGGTATTCTCCAACCTTGGTACGCTTATTTGCCACTATCTTAGGAGTGGAGGTTTCTACCTTTGCATTCGTAACATGTTTCCCTTTGGTTAGTGTAGTGGCACCATTAGTTTTGAGTGTTATCTTGGCATCTTCCCTCTTCTCTTGTCATCTATTTGAGAAATCTACAAGAGGATCTCTTGTCATCTATTTCTTGATTTTGCTTGATATTTTTTCCCTTATCTTGCATACCATGTCTTGACCGTTCACTAAGGATTGTAGTTCTCTCGATATTCCTAGAGGTGTTATTCTCTTGTAGTGTGAATCTTGAGCTTCTCTCTCTTAGCAGGTCATCCACACTTATTGCCTCTTCATAAAGATCCTAGCCAACATGTCCCTTCACAAGTATAAAGCTCCTTGTTTCGGATTCCATTGATAAACATAGTTGAGACTACTCTCTCTTTGGGTCGCTTAGTTGTGTTGGGATCCTCTTGTAGACTTCTCACATGAGTGATATAGTATCGGATTTCCTCCTTCTCTTTTTGGTTGGCATTCATTAGCATGACAATTGTGAGACATTAGAGTGCAAGCCAACGTTGAAGTGTGCATAAGAGGTAGAGAAGAGCTCAAAAGTACAAGAACAAGTCTTGCTTATTTAGTTGCTCATGAAAGTACAACTTGGGTCACTCTCACTCAAAGGTTGATGTAGACCCATGGGCTATTTATATAGTCCCATTTGGCTAGGTTTAGAGTTTCCCCTTCCCCTCGGGACCATTCACACTTGCATGCCTTTATCCTCTCCTGCATAAGAAGACTTCATATGCCTATACTCTCAACACCCCCCCTCAATGCCAGGTGGCATTGGAATACAATGAATAAGAGAATGCCCCCCTTTAACCCAAACTAGGATGCCTTTATAGACTAGGCTACAAGGATGATTATAGCCGAAAATGATATATGACTCAGAAGAGTCCATCATCAGTGGATTGGGAGGCAAAATTGGCCTATTCCTTAAGTACTTTAGGATGGTTAGTACATTTACTAGTAATATGTTGTGTCTTCTTACATTTATAACATTTCATCTTTTCTAGGTATTTTTTCCAATAGTTGTTTACAATATACCCCTTCTTTTTACAAAAAGTACACTTATTGACAACTGTATGCACCAAGACTTGGTCATGTGATGTTGGAGTAGATGTGTGATTGGTGCTTCCTTCTTTGTGATTCCTTTTTTCTTCATCCAAACAGGATTGGATGGTACTTGCCAAGGTCAGATTGGGAATATTAGTAAGAGTCATTATAAGTGTGGGAAAGACCTTTTTGATTGCTTTTTAAAGAATGGCAATAGCATCCTCATCATGGATTGGTGCTTGCACTCAAGAAAGCTATGTCATGAGGCCCTTCATAGGATAAATAAAATTTCCCAAGTCTTCTCATTCTCTATATTCCAAGTTGAAGAATTCAATCTTAAGAAAAATCTTAGTGTTTTTATATGTAGCACCATAGAGCTTTTCAAGCTCATCCCATTTCTCCTTGGGAGTGGAGAGCTAATCAACATGATGAATCAAGGATTCATCTAAGTGTAACATGATTATTTCTTGAGCACATTGATCATCCTCCACATCAGAAAGATTTGTAGGATCAACACCTCTAATCCCTTGAATTAGATGCCAATAACCTCTCTCCATCATTTTGTACTTAATGAGTACTTTCTAGGGATGAAAGTCTTTGCCATCAAATTTACAAATTTGAGGACAAAGGTTGGTATAGGTTGAGGCCATAGGAAGATCTTACTACTTGCTTCATGCAAGTAGCAGTGTCTAATCCTTTACAAAGGGCCACTAGTGCAAGGACAACAACAATGTAGATTTTAGAATTAAAACTTCAAGGTTGAGAATGGTTGAAAATCATACATATGGATTATTTCAATATAGGACTTAGGTGGTCATTGCCTTTGACTAACCCTTTTTTTAATGTTTGAATGTTTTCCTTGGCTTTAGTGAAGTGAACTTAGACTGAACTTCTAGGTCCTCCTAATAATGTGGCATATTAGAGGAGTTCTTGGTGGAACAAGGCTAATCAATCAACTCTATGCTATGGGATGAATCATAGGAGAGTACAATAATACTAATTTCTCTAATTTACCAACAGTAAATAGTAAGAAACATCAGCTAAATGCATCCATAGTGCTAAGAATCACTTGTACCAACTTCCATTCTTCTACTCATAATGAAGGTCGATCTTTATGAGCTTAGTAGTGCCCATGGAATGAGAGGAAACTCTAAATTCGAGCTCCACATTGAGCTCCACAGGGCAATAACAAATCGTGACAAGGATTTTTCAGTGATTAGAATCGTTGTTGATAATGCCCAGATTGAAAAAAATGAGAATAAGAAAGCTTGAAGCTTCCTAGCTATGGTTGCTAGGAAACCCATAGTTAGGGTTTTACTTATTATGGGTAGTAGAGAGGGAATGAGGTCAAATCCTCTTAGCGGGAGATGGCCCACTAGGGGGGCTATGAAAGCCCTATGGTAGCCATGCTGAAGCGCCTTGAGATAGGGAAGAGATCTTTAGTAGGGATCTTGAGATGAAATTCTCTCCTTTGCTCTCCCTAAGTCCTCCAATAGAGGTGGGTCAAGCTATGGCTATGAGGTCAAGAGGTAAGATGAAGAAGATGAAGGCTCATTTGCACTTAGTGGTGTAATGAGGCTGAGGAAAGCTAAGGATCAAAGGTAGCTCTAATTCCATGTGAGAAATTAAAGTGCAAGCCAACATTGAAGTGTGCACAAGAGGGAGAGAAGAACTCAAAGAAGAGCTCAAAAGTACAAGAACAAGTCTTGCTTATTTAGTTGCTCATGAAAGTACAACTTGGGCCACTCTCACTCAAAGGTTGATGTAGACCCATGGGCTATTTATATAGCCCCAACTGGCTAGGGTTAGGGTTTTCCCTTCCTCTCAAGACCATTCACACTTGTCTGCCTTTATCCTCTCTTGCATAAGGAGAGTTCATATGCCTATACTCTCAACAACAATGAGGTTTTCTAAGTACCCAGCCTCAGAAAATCTTTTGATGAAAAGATCCTTTAGGTTATTGAAGTTGGTGCACTCAGCATTGTCTAGGCTAGTAAACCATGTTCATCCCTTGTCTCTTAGCAAAAGTAAAAAATCTTGAGTATGCTGAGTGGGGTCCATTAGGCTGTTTGCCTTGCACACCTGCTCAAACTACTCAATGAAGCTATAAGGATCATTACCTATCTAATACTTCTCACATTTCTTTGCAACTATAGGTATCTTGGTCTTGCTTCTAACATTTGGGGTGATCCCCAGTCTAGCTAGCAACGAAGTTTCTATGAATACTCTACTTTGCTTTGCAATAGTGTTATCTAATAGCCACTTTGTGGTGAGGAGCTTAGTCAATGTAAGATTGGTCTCTAATGCTCTCTCTCTATCGATATTTCCTCCCGCTCTGTTCCTGCCTACGATGGCTAGAACTTGTTGGACCTTATTAAGCTCTATTTCCTTGCATAACCTTTGAGCACGTTGCTCCTGGTTGTAGCTGGTTAAGTGTTGGAGGGAAACTCTCCCTAGCCTCCTCTCTTCCTTGAGATTGGCTATGATTTCATCTACAGATCTCCCATAGTGTTCCATTTTCATTTGTCTATCATATCATGATATGAGTTGCTATATGTCAACTGGAAAATCGTCTAGGTTGAGATCTTGGTTGCCTATGTCCGTGCTAGCACTTGCCATGTTGGTGATCTCCTGAACCACTAAGGTGTCAATGAGAGGATGATTAGGTTGACTAAGGATATGTCTCTAATTGTGTTTCATTCCTTTTGTCACTTGGGTATTAGGTGGTTTAAGGCTATTCACATATCATTATTGGTGTCTTGGATTGTTCCCATGGTCCTAGGGATGTTGTAAGCCCTACTAGTGGGTTTGTTTCTTAGCTGAATTCCCCTTTAGTGTGTTTTTTGTTAATGAAATCACTTTGAAAAATTTATGCCCACTCATACACTTGGATGGTACAATGCAAGGTGAGATCTATGCACAATCAAGCTTTCAACTTTTCTCATGCACCTATGTGCCTACAATGCAATGTGAAACCTTCAATGAAATCATTCACACACCCACCACACAGTCAAATAGTATCTCTATTGGGTAGCAAGCTACAAGTGATCAGCTAATTTGGTCAATTCATGGGCTTGTAGGGGCACACTCTAGTGTTAGTTAGTTCTAGGGTCACACTCACAGGTTGGGTTCTAGCTAGGGTCACACTTGCAGGTTGGGTTCTAGGGTCACACTCGCAGTTTGGGTTCTAGCTAGGGTCACTCGATATTTAACTCATAGCTTTTATTGTGTTGGGGGGTTCTAGATGGTCCCTAAGAATGTGCTTTGGTCCGAGTAATCTTCCGATTCGGATGACTAAGTTACAAATCTCTATCTATCTGAGTCCTAGATTCGATCATTCGAGTGCTGGGTTTGGCTTGTCCAAATGGCCGGTCCAACTTGGACGATAGGGGTGTCTATCTGAGTATGAGAAGATATGTCCAAGAGGATAATTCGGTCATCCAAGGCCATCCAAGTGGACTAACTTGGCCACCCGAGTGGGACTGTTTGATTCCAAGTAAGTCTATCCATGTAACATGTCCCCCTATCCACTTGCAGAGGACACGTCTTAGCAGCCCATTGGAAAGAGAGTCTAGAAAGCGCCGCCCGGAACTCCTAAGGAATGTCATGGGGTTTGCGATCTAGGTCTTCCAGAGTCTGCCACCACGAAGCAGAAGCATTCCGGCCGTTCCCACTTAGGACCAACCTGAATCAGGGTTTTTCCTAATGGTCAAGTTCCTAGAAAGTAACTAGCGTCGAACTACTTTGCGCAGAAACGTCTGGGTCGAAACGGATTCATGCTGCACTTGGTTCAAGGAGAATGGGAAATGAGAGGGATGCGAAGCTCAACCTCTTTGCCTGTATGGGATAGTCCCATTCCGTTCCCCTAAAATAGCATAAATCGGGACTCTAGCTTTCTAGATTCTAGGTCATTGTTACCTTGCTATCAATTCCTTTGAGAAAAGTTCCCGGCCAACTGGGACCACCCTTTCGTAGGACAGACCTAGGGTCACATCCACCGCACTTTCCTCGGGTTTCTTTAGTTATCTAATTACCTACCACATTTAGTTTGACAAGCAAAAACAGCTTCCTTAATTAACCAATTAAGCACTGGTCCCTTCATGTAACTTAGGCACTGACATAGAAAAACAATATCAAGCAAGTTCATTTTCAACATTTGATCTTTATTTATCAGTCTTTGCAATACATCATATAATCTGCTCGAAGGATATTCCGCCCGAAGGCCATTCCAGCAATCCTCAGGGATCGCTATTCCAAGTTTCGCCCGTAGACTAGTATGCGGGCCTCGAGATCCCATCATCTCGAGTCACATTGGCCTCTTGTGTAGGATTCAGAGGCAAGGGATTTACGGTCAGAGCCCCCCTGGCACCCAAGCATCCTCTTGTTCCAAGTAGCACCCACGAAGAGACCTCTCACGGCGGATTCAGTCCATGTACCCGGCGCGGCTAACAACCCCCTTGGATAGGGTCAGGCAGACAGTCTCGGGGGTAACTGATGCTGCCTCTCCCTCCAGGATTTCAACCTGAAGCATTAGTTCCTTGAGAAAAGAAGAACAAACAGTGCTCCTAAGTGTACAAACACAAGCACTTCAGTGGCCGCTTATACGGCCAATTGCTAAGGTATGAATCCTTCTCTCCGAATACATCTTGCATTCGATTCGGGATCAATTGCGACTTGGCAAGATCCCAAGGGTTTCGTAAGCTGAGTTGCTTGTTTACCCTCTTTCCTTGGGTTAGGGTTTATACCCTTTTACCCCAAATTGTCACTACTTTAGAGTTCCATATATTATGCTCAATAAATCCTGGACAACCCCATTTTCCTCTCTTGATTGGTCAATTGCTTGCTAGGCAATTCATAATTAATCTTGGCAAATCAGCCCCAAGGAAGGGTGATGTAGCAGGATGACTACTCATCCTCTAGAAAAATTACACTTGTACTTAGAACTCGCCAACCTTGTTCTAAGGAGTGGCATTTACTGTTTTGAGATTTAGACACAAAACCATGAGATGTTACAACTTATTGCACGAGAAAGGTGTCGCACCTAACTTGTGGGATTATTTCTCCCATCACACGGTATTCCTTTGTCAAGAATACCTTTGATCAAGATATAGGGTTTGGGAGTCCTATTGACCCAATCCAACCCTAACCCTACTAGGTCGATAACGCTTTGGCCCTAGGGATCCTAAATTCATATAGAGGTTTAGTATTTGGTCAATTGATCCTTAGGGTGAGAACCCTAGATCATTCTTGCATGGGCGTTTAGCTAACCCTAACATTTTCAAGAATGTGGGTAGGATCTTTGGGATCGAAGTCTAAATCGGCATCCCAAGTGCAATACTAGACAGAATTTTAACGTAACTTAATCCTACCTAGCACTTTGAGGTGATCGTTATTTGCAATCTTATCGTACCTTTATGATTTTCATGCGGATTACTTAGTTGCTCTAACCAACCCACGATTTAAGATGATCTTCCTATTAAAGATACAAATACATTCTTCTAAATTTGCAAGTACTTTCCCCTAAAAGATATAAGTAATTGGAAGATGTATGCAATGTATCATTCCATGAAAATATGCAATATTAAGACCATAGACCTTTTCCTTCTATGCAACTATAAGATCTACAATGATCTTTTCTTTTCCTTGCCCTAAACTATAACGATGCAATGAAATCAAAGCTTTAATATTTTTAATGAAGATGCATTCAAACTTTGATAAATGAACTCTATGCATGAGCGAATGCCATGAGTCCATCCTTGATTTAATCCTTCCTTTTATTACTTAACCCGACCTAAAATGTAACCATCTTCGCATGCAATTCGCAAAGTTCATAATTTCCTTTCTATGCATTGCGACTATTTGGACATCATTCAATGGGCGTCTAAGATTATCTTATACACGAGTCTCAACTAGGAAATTATTACCTAAGTGCATTATGTGTTATATGCCTCGTTCTTTTCGCGAGGCAACAAGGATGCCTTTGCACAATTCTGTCTATTTACTTATGCATCATGCATTCACGATTGCAACTTGACCACGGAAGTGCAAGCAATTTCAAATGCATGACATGCAACTAAATCTTGTAAATCGGGTGAGCCATTAAATTTCCCAATGTATTTAAACTTGCTTACGAGAATTAAACATACTTATTGCATCCTTTTCATGTAGGAAATTTATCGGAACTTGGGCATTAAGATTCGGTGCATTGTCCACTCGTGTACTCGGGGTGGAAGCTCCCGCGTGTGCTCTTCTCGCCTTTTGCTTAGGAGCCATTGGCGCAGTGGGCTTGGACTCCACCAACTCTCCTTGCCCTTTTTCCTGATCTCCAAAACTTCCTACTAGGCCGATAACTTCTCCCCTCGTGTAGAAATGCTAGCATCAGTTATTACTTAAACTTTTTACTAAGATCTAGAAGTTTCAGGATGGGTGCTGATACCAAGCTTTGCTTTAGTTTGTCAAAGCTGGACTGTTCAGTAGGTGACCATACAATTGATACTTGCTTCTTTAGTAGATCAATTAGAGGTGTTGCAATCAAGGCATAGTTTCTGATAAAGACCTTGTACCATCCTGTCAATCCAAGAAAGCTACGTATCTCTTTGACAGAAGTTGGTGTTGGCCATTCTAGAATGTCTCTTGGACAGATCTACTGAAATTCCTTCTGCTGATACAATGAATCCTAGATACTTAATTTGATTCCTTCTGCTGATATAATGAATCCTAGATACTCAATCTGTCGCTTGAAAAATGCACACTTCTTCTTCTTGGCATAAAGCTTGTGTGCCCTCATTGTTTCAAGGACAATGCGAAGGTGGGGTTCATGATCTTCTTCCTGCTTAGAGTAGACTAGGGTATCATCAAAGAAGATGAGTACAAAGTCATCAAGATAAGGCCTAAAGATATCCTGCATTAACCTGTTGAAGATAGCAGGAGCATTTGTTAGCCCGAATGACATGACCAGGAATTCAAAGTGTCCATACCTTGTGCTGAATGCCGTCTTTGGGATATCTTCTTCTTTGATCCTTATCTGATAATATCCAAACCTGAGATCAATCTTAGAGAAGATCTTCACACCTTGAAGACGATCAAGAAGTTCATCTATTCTTGGAATGGGGTATTTGTTTTTAATGGTTTCTTGATTCAACCCTCTGTAGTCAATGCATAGCCGAAGCGTTCCATCTTTCTTCTTCTAGAACAGCACTAGAGCTCCCCATGGTGAACTACTAGGACAGATGTAGCCTTGGTCTAATAGTTGCTTGAGTTGCTCCTTCAGCTCAATCGCTTCCGGGATGGACATCCTATATGGTCTCTTTGCAAGTGGTGCAACTCCTGGTGCTAGCTTGATTTCGTGATAAACTTCCCTTTGAGGAGGAAGTTCTGTTAGCTCTTCAGGAAGTACGTCTGCGTATTCCTTTAACCATGAAGGTTCTTCCCTAGATTCCTGATTCTAATCTAGCTTATTTAGCTTAATCAAATAGACAAGTAGTCCCTTTCCAACTCCTTTTATTATCTGTGTTGCTTTGGCCAATTGAATTTTTGGCTTCCCAGCCTCTCCTTGAGTTGTGACTAGTTCCCCTTTAGAATTTCAGAAGGAGACTTGGCCCTTTCCACAGTGAATATGGGCATCATTGGATATTAGCCAGTCCATTCTGAGCAAACATTCGTGGACACCTAGGTTCATTACTGTGAATCTGACCGAAGTCGACTTTCCACCCAATAGGAATTTCACCTTAGCAATTTGCCTGGTACAAGTGACCTCATCAACATTTACTAATTCCACAAGTAAGGTAGGTGCATCTTTTGTGGCTGTTCCTAATCTTCTTGCACAGAATGGTGAAATGAAGAAATGTGTGTCAAGATCGTGAGAGAGAAGGAAGGAGTCTCACTTGTAGCTTTCTTGCTTGCACAATGGGGGAATACACACAAAGGTGGAGGCTGAAAACAGTTTTCCTCTTCTTGGTTGTGTAATCCAAAAGAACTCTAGTACATAGAAATAGAAGAACCCTATATATGGGTCTCAAACCAAACTCAACTAACTAAGGTGGCATACTAACTGAGCCACGAACTAGAATAGATAAGGATAGGTATCATCTAGCTATTATTCATGGGCGGTGTACCAATCGCATCTGTAACTGACAAGCCGGTGACATAAATGCACAACGGTCACCCTGGCATATCACGAGTGGAGCTCGATATCTCAACAATATGTACTGCCACAATCAATTAAGGTTTTGAAGCTTTTACCTTGATAATTCGATGGAGTTTGAATCACCGAGAATTGGTGATTTGGGCCTTTCTTGTGAAGAGCGGCATGAACCATTGCCCTCTCAATGTCCGCTTCCATGGTTAGATCTTCTTCATCACCAAGCTTCTTGTTGGCAACACTGGCGGTTCTCCCTCTGGCCCTGGCGGTGGCTCCTTGTCCATGGGTGGCCCCTTGGAATGGCCCTTGATGTTGTTCTTTGCTAAGCTTGAGACACTGCCTTTTAAAGTGACCAGGCTCATTGCAATGGAAGCAACGGAGATTGCAGCCATTACCTTGTGCAGGAACGAAGTTGTTAGCAGTGTTCGCCCTAGCTTTCTTCCTTTGTTCCTGGTTTTGGCCCTGCGCTCTCTTAGCCTGAGACTTATACATTCCCGTGTTTTGATCCTTGTAAGACCAAGTCCTGTTATTTCTTGGCTTGGTCTGCACCTCCTATATTATCGGTGCAGCTCAAATGAGTGCGTCTTGAAGGTTTGTTGGGCACATTGACTCCAGGCAGGTGTTTATGGGTGGGTGACACAAAACTTTCACACCTGTTGTTTCATATCCATTTGTGGCACGTACTTCAAAAGAGAGATGAACTTTGAATAGTATACATCCATGGATAGTCCAAACTGCTTTAATTCATAGAATTCGTTCATCTTTTGTGTGTGATAGGTAGGTGGTAGATATCTCCCTCGCATAGCTCTTTTAAGCTTCTACCAAGTAACTGACCCTTTTGAGATCCCTTGGTCTCTGCACCATTGTTTCCACCAAAGCCTTACTTCGACGGTAAGTTTGGCTTGCATTGCTTGGTTAGCGGGTGTAGTATGTGCTGATTTGAAATAATCCTCCATAGACTCGATCCAGATCTCGGCATCAGTTTGGACGGTCCTTCCCTTACCATCAAATTTAGGTGGCTTGATTTGTTTGAGAAGAAACTTCTTCTCCTGAATTACAGTTGTACTTGGTGTAGGGGTCGGACTAGGAATCTACACTTGAGGTTGTGCCTGGGCATTAAGATTTTTACGTTAAAAACTTGCTAAATGTTTCTCACATTACATTAACATTCCCAGTTCAGCTTTTAGCCAAGTGACCTAATCACTTAACTTCTTTATCAACACTTACAGCCAAGACAGTCATTGATAAGAAAAATCTTATTCATTCATGTGGGCGTAGCCCTTTCGAGTACATTTATTTGGGAAGGTAGAGTAAGTTGATACATTAATTTGGGAAAAATAAGATTGTGTTACATTCGGCTACGGGAACTGAGTAATAGTATGGAATGGGATTATGGATTTTCAAGAATCGATAGGTCATAGGAAGCTTAGGGTATCCTTTCCTTTGATACCCATTCTTCTCATAACATCCCAACACCTTGATTCTGTCGGCAAGGATTATTCGAGTCACTTCCTTGTATACGTACTTGTTCTACTTGACCTTTCGACCGCCGACATGTAGGGTTGCGTTTGCGTGAGCCTCAACAAAGATGTACAGCTTCACGATCTTTAAATTCTCCATCCACTTGATTCTCTTCAAGTTGATCCACAAGTCAGTGGGCAGCTATATAGTATATTCCTGATGCACCCGTCCATCTCCGTTCCATGTATAGGGGTGAAGGTGAAGGATTGCAGATGCGGTCTAGAATATTCATCATACCTAGCCTCCGTCGATAATTCGAAGCACATTGCAGTCATAAACATAGCTTGGAACACCAAGAATTTGTTCCATGCTTCGCGACTCTGCAGGCCAACATCCATAAATAAGTAAGGAAATGTTCTTAACGGCAATATTGCTCTACTTCCCCTCATTAAGTTTTCTTGTAAATATTAGAACTCGTTGGTTCGCTCTGATGCCAACTGTAACGTGTCCCCCTATCAACTTGTAGGACACGTCTTAGCAGCCCATCGGGAAGAGAGTCTAGAAAGCGCCACCCGGAACTCCCAAGGAATGTCATGGGGTTTGCGATCTAGGTCTTCCCGAGTTTGCCACAAAGTAGAAGCATTCCGTCCGTTCCCAGTTAGGACCGACCTGAATCAAGGTTTTTCCTAATGGTCAAGTTTTTAGAAAGTAACTAGCGTCGAGCCCCAGACGAACTACTTTGTGTAGAAACGTCAAGGTCGAATCAAATTCATGCTGCACTTGGTTCAAGGAGAATGGGAAACGTGTTGAGATATTTGCAATCACACCTACTTTAGTCCCTTTGTGAGAAGCAATGAGGGCTTAGGACCAGAATCCCATATGGACACTAGGAGAAAGCACCACAACTCAATTCCTATAAAGCATTGTACTTGCACTCTTTTTCTAATGCAATGATAGTACTCTTTTCTTTCTAGTAAAGTGTCATGTCACTGTCAATACACAAGATTGTGTTTATGAGTCCAAGTCTCAATCTTGGAACCTAATTCACTTGTGTAACAATTTGTCCTAGTAAGGGTCAATGTCTTCATGAGTTTCTTTTTCCTCTTTCAACCTCCATAGCTTCTGCATCTGCCATGCTCTAGATCCCGCATATTTCACATGGTATCAGAGCTCAGTTGAGCATGGCCCAACTCTCTTTTCAGTCCTCTCAGCTCGTTTCCATCTTTTCTCAGCTCAGTTTAAGTACTGGACCCTATCTCCAACTTCATTTGCATTCCTACCTTCAATGAAGCTTCCATGGCAGCTATAAACAACAGTACCCTGTCAGCTTGAAGCTTTCATATCTCTCTCCACAGGCCAAATCTCTCAAACTTCCTTTTGGAGAAGTGTTTCTCTACTTCCAAAGATCCTTTTTGGCACCTCAATAATTGAGATTGGGCAACTATAGCTTCAGCACTGCCTCTTTTCAGAGTTGCTGCCATAACTGTGTCTGTGGGGATAACACCTACCTACCTCTGTTGGAGCAGCCATATCTCATCAACCCAGTCATATCTCTTCAATCTTTCTTCTTAAGAATTGTTCTTCAGGTCAAGGCGCAACTTCTTGGCACAAAAATCAAGGGGATTGATGCATACCATCCCCGGAATTTGCATTTTCCCAAATCTGGGTGCAGTTTTGATAGTGACCACTTTGAAGGCTTAGATCTCTCAACTGGAGCATAATGAGTAGAAACCCTCTTAGGGGGACTTAGAACCATTAGTGAGGGTCCTATATCTCAAAGGGTTTGAGCAGATTCAACCTGTGGACTGCGTGGGAGCTTATTTACCAGTCGGTAGTCCCTATTTTGATAGGATAGCCATAGCCACTTACCTTCAAGCTCATTTTTCCTTCATTTTCTCTCTCCTGCCACTTAAACCAAGCCAAAGCCACTCTAATATGAAGTTTTTAGGAATTATTCAACCATCAAATCAGCAAGGAGAAAAAGCTATGAAGAGTTTTTGAAGATCATCAAGTCAAACTCAAGCAACAAACATCAAATTTCAAACTAGTATCTTTTGATACTTCACTGCCATTGCTTGTGTCTTTTGACACATACAAAGATCAACTCATTCCTGGTTATTCTCAATCATTTGAAGCTAATTTTTTGCTGGTCTCTCAAGTCGAACATGGGCAAAGCTTCTCCAATTGCCCGTTTCAAAGGAGTCGGGTTTCATACCTGGCAGACCCGCATCAAACTGATCCTGATGAAGAAGGGCCTCTAGGCCATTACCACTGGAAAAGAAAAGAAGCCTCGTGATTTGGATCTTGCTGTCACTTGGCAAAAGAACGATGATAAGACTCAGGCCATTATCAAACTGAAGCTAGACGACAGCTATATCCACCATGTGGATAACTGTGAGACTTCACAGGATACATGGAAGAGACTTGACACCTTGTTTGGTGCACAATCTAAATCATCAAAGTACAAAGGCAAGAAGGATCAGCTCTTCTGTGACTTCTGCAAAAGGACCGGACACACTGAGAAGTTCTGCCACGCGAGAAAGAGGTCCCAAAAGGCCTATCTAGTTGCAGTCAAAGAAGAAGAAGAAAATGGAGCAAAGGAAGAAGAAGAAGAAGAAGAAAACCACCAGGAGAAGGACAAACCTCATCAGTCCTTCTATTCAGATAGAATTTTTTAGTTTTGTATTTCCTAGCCCTAATGCCTCAAATATAAATTGCAAACTCCTCAGTTATCCTTGTACTACAGCCTCTATACACTTTGTGAGGTCCCTGCTATAGCCTTTGGATGTCCATCATGTTTGTGGTACCCACACTTAGCCTTTTTTGCGACAGCCTCTGGTGTGTTTTCGGCCATGTTTATGGTGTGCCCACACTTTGCAGGTGTTGCTTTCACTAAAGCCTCTACACACTTTGTACTTTTGGTTGTGATTGAGGAGGGGTGTTGAGATATTTGCAATCACACCTACTTTAGTCCCTTTGTGAGAAGCAATGAGGGCTCAGGACCAGAATCCCATATGCACAGTAGGAGAAAGTACCACCACTCAATTCCTATAAAGCATTGTACTTGCACTCTTTTTCTAATGCAATGATAGTACTCTTTTCTTTCTAGTAAAGTGTCATGTCACTATCAATACACAAGATTGTGTTTATGAGTCCAAGTCTCAATCTTGGAACCTAATTCACTTATGTAACAATTTGTCCTAGTAACGGTCAATGTCTTCATGAGTTTCTTTTTTCTCTTTCAACCTCAATAACTTCCACATCTACCATGCTCTAGATCCCGCGTATTTCACAAAAGGAGAGGGATGCAAAGCTCGACCTCTCTGCCAGGCATAGTCCCATTCCGTTCCCCTAAAACAGCATAAATCGGGACTCTAGCTTTCTAGATTCTAGGTCATTGTTACCTTGCTGTCAATTCCTTTAAGAAAAGTTTTCGGCCAACTGGGACCACCCTTCCATAGGACGGACCCAAGGTCACATTCACCGCACTTTCCTCGGGTTGCTTTAGTTATCTAATTACCTACCACATTTAGTTTGACAAGCAAAAATAGCTTCCTTAATTAACCAACTAAGCACTGGTTCCTTCAAGTAACTTTAAAGAACTGACATAGAAAAACAATGTCAAGCAAGTTCCTTTTCAACATTTGATCTTTATTTATCAGTCTTTGGAATACATAATATAATCTACCCAAAGGCTATTCCGCTTGAAGGCTATTCCAGCAATCCTCAGGGATCACTATTCCAAGTTTCGCCCGTAGACTAGTATGGGGCCTCGAGATCCCATCTCGAGTCACGTCGGCCTCTTGTGCAGGATCCGGAGGCAAGGGATTTACGGCCAGAGCCCCCTTGGCACCCAAGCATCCTCTTATCCCAAGTAGCACCCATGGAGAGACCTCTCACGGTGGGTTTGGTCCACGTACCCCTTGGATAGGGTCAGGCAGACAGTTGGGGGTAATTGATGCTGCCTCTCCCTTTAGGCTTTCAACCTGAAGCATTAGTTATTTTCTAGCATTAGTTCCTTGAGCAAAGAAGAACAAACAGTGCTCCTAAGTGTACAAACACAAGCACTCCTGTGGTCGTAAATACGGCCAACTGCTAAGGTGTGAATCCTTCTCTCTGAATACATCCAGCATTTGATCCGGGATCAATCTCGACTTGGCAAGATCCCAAGGGTTTCTAAGATGAATTGCTTGTTTACCCTCTTTCCTTGGGTTAGGGTTTATACCCTTTTACCCCAAATTGTCACTACTTTAGATTTCTATATATTATGGTCAATAAATCCTAGACAACCCCATTGTCCTCACTTGATTGGTCAATTGCTTGCTAGGTAATTCATAATTAATCTTGGCAAATCTGCCCCAAGGAAGGGTGATGTAGCAGGATGACTACTCATCCTCTAGAAAAATTAGACTTGTACTTAGAACTCGCCAATCTTGTTCTAAGGAGTGGCATTTACTGTTTTGAGATTTAGACACAAAACCATGAGACGTTACAACTTATTGCACGAGATAGGTGTTGCACCTAACTTGTGGGATTATTTCTCCCATCACACGGTATTCCTTGGTCAAAAATACCTTTGACCAAGATATAGGGTTTGGGAGTCCTATTGACCCAATCCAACCCTAACCCTACTAGGTCGATAACGCTTTGGCCCTAGGGATCCTATATTCATACGGAGGTTTAGTATTTGGTCAATTGATCCTTAGGGTGAGAACCCTAGATCATTCTTGCATGGGCGTTTAGCTAACCCTAACATTTCAAGAATGTGGGTAGGATCTTTGGGATCGAAGTCTAAATCGGCATCCCAAGTGCGATACTAGGTAGAATTTTAACATAACTTAACCCTACCTAGCACTTTGAGGTGATCGTTATTTGCAATCTAATCGTACCTTTATGATTTTCATGCGGATTACTTAGTTGCTCTAACCAACCCACGATTTAAGATGATCTTCCTATTAAAGATGCAAATACATTCTTCTAAATTTGCAAGTACTTTCCCCTAAAAGATGTAAGTAACTGGAAGATGTATGCGATGTATCATTCCATGCAAATATGCGATTTCAAGACCATAGACCTTTTCCTTCTATGCAGCTATAAGATCTACAATGATCTTTTCTTTTCCTTGCCCTAAACTATAATGATGCAACGAAATCAAAGCTTTGATATTTTTAATGAAGATGCATTCAAACTTTCATAAAGGAACTCTATGCATGAGCGAATGCCATGAGTCCATCCTTGATTTAATCCTTCCTTTTATTACTTAACCCGACCTAAAATGTAACCATCTTCGCATGTAATTTGCAACGTTCATAATTTCCTTTCCATGCATTGCGACTATTTGGACATCATTCAATGGACGTCTAAGATTATCTCATACACGAGTCTCAACTAGGAAATTATTACCTAAGTGCATTATGTGTTATATGCCCTGTTCTTTTCGCGAGGCAACAAGGATACCTTTGCACAATTCTGTCTATTTACTTATGCATCATGCGTTCAGGATTGCAACTTGACCACGGAAGTGCAAGCAATTTCAAATGCACAACATGCAACTAAATCTTGTAAATCGGGTGAGCCATTAAATTTCCCAATGTATATAAACTTGCTTATGATAATTAAACATACTTAGTGCATCCTTTTCATGGAGGAAATCTATCGGAACTTGGGCATGAAGATTTGGTGCATTGTCCACTCGCGTACTCGGGGTGGAAGCTCCCGCGTGTGCTCTTCTCGCCTTTTGCTTAGGAGCCATTGGCGCAGTGGGCTTGGACTCCACCAACTCTCCTTGCCCTTTTTCCCGATCTCCAAAACTGCCTACTAGGCCGATAACTTCTCCCGCTGTGCAGAAATTGGCCTTACAAGACACGGTTTTAAGAACTGGGAAAGGCACGTGTAAACAAGGCTTATGGAAGCCTTAATAGAAGCTTCCAAATTAGAAGCTTCTAAGCTTTTGTACTCAGAGAAATGACATGGATATGGAGAGATGATTGGGAGGATGACGACGATGCAGAAGAAGAAGAAGATGATGATGGTGGTAATGATGATGACGATGATGGCAGGGGGGCGGCAGCAATGGTAGCTCGGCGGCGTGGCCTAGCGGCAGCAGCAGCATGATGATGGTGGGCAGCACGGCAGCACGGCACGATGTCCTCCTCTCCTCCTCAAGCTTGGGGAGGGGGGGTCATATATAGGTAGAAGGGGGGGAGGGTAGCCACACATGTGGCAGGGTGCATGCCCTCCTCCCCCATGCCCCTCCTCCACTTAGCTCATACTCCCTCTCCCCGCCATGCAACGGCTGAAGGGGAGGGAGTTTATCCATAAAAAAAGTTGCCAAATATTTATCCATTATCCCTTTTCCCCTTGGAGGGGTGTTCTCGCGTGGAACTACGGGTCTTTAGCCACGGTCTCTTATGCACAACGCGGGCTGGAGTTTGATGATGCACGCGGAGGGAGCACTTAGCCACCAACATATATCATTGCAGGAGATTATTTGGGTTGCTTTTTTGCGGGGGGTGTGTGGGGTCTAGGGTCGATTAATATTTCATTACAGAAATATTACAATCCAAGTGGACTTAAGTGACTTAGTGGACCAAGTGCTAGTTAGGACTCAGTCATTTGAGGCCTAGGGGACATTGTTCGAGTAGAAAAAACACAATGAAGGACAAAAAATTGATGGTAATTATTTTCTCAATCACACATGTGCCTAACTATGATCCTATCGTCATTCATCACACAGGAGGGTTTTGAGCATTACCTGGAACCACTGAGGGTGATGACACATGGATTTATGCTACTCTCCCTTGACGTGCTTCTCTCTCTCTCTCAATCTCTGAAAAGCTAAAATGAGCTTCCTCCCCCTTTATCTCTCCACTTAATGCTCTCTCTATTTCTTCCCTTACTCTCTGTTTTCCTTTCAAGTTATTCATAATCGTTTTTCCTTTCTTTCTTTGTTCCCCCTATTTCCTAGTTGTTATAGAAACTTATCTTTTCTTTCTCCCTATTTTCGAAGCCTTAATGCATCCTACTAATGAAAAACTTCCTACCACTAATCTAACTAACGGTCTTGAATCTTCCAACACCTAAACTATCTGACAAAGGAGATTGAACCCTTCCAACTCCCTCGCTTCCTACCTTAACCAAGCACCATTTTTTGGAGACAAACTTCTACTCCGTCACTCGATTTGGAGCATGCAAGTACTCAAGCTTGAATTCATTGGTCTCAACAAGGGACCCAAAATGTCATCACTATTGCTAGCAACCACCAAGACTCTCTCCTAAATCATCATGTTCATGCATTCAGTAATACCATTCTAGGGAGGGGTGTAGGGGGTGGTCAACTGACACTTAATACCCTACCCATCACAGAATTGAACAAAAACTTTTGAGACATAATCACCCCCATTATCTGACCTTAGGCATTTCAGTCTACTGGTTCTCAACAAGAGCAGGCCAATGCCAAACGGTAAACAAGACATTCGATTTTTACTTAATATAGTAATCTCGGACCTTATGTGAGTAATCATCAATGAATGTGACAAAGTACTTTGTACCACGTAGTGACTAACAAGGCATGGGACCACATACACTTGAATGATCAAGAGTCAAAGGCTCACCTATATGCTGAATGCCAGACTTCTTATATGCATAATACGTGATGCTAACCATATAAACAATGATCACAAGACTTAAAACACATAGTCTAGAAGTGAAAGATACTATAGATTGGTAAGCATTTTTATTCCTTTCAAATATATATTCCCAAGATGACAATGCCAAAGAGATACATGTGGAACTGAAACCATAGCCAAAACATGGTTAATTAACCCAGATATAAGCAAGGGATGGAGGATACTAGACTTAGCACCATGTGCAATAACAAGCTTCCCATAGGTAATCTTCCATGAGGAATCACCAAAAGAGACAACATAACTTATATCATCCAAGGTGACATTAGAGATAAGGCTCTTTAATGAGAGCTGATATATGATGTACATCATGAAGAGTGAACATGCTACCTAAACCAAAACACACTTGGACATCACCAATATCAAGGATCTGCAATGCCAAGTCATTACCTAAATGATTAGATCTAGCCATACTGCGATAGGAGTGAAGCCACTCTCTATGAGGAGTCACATGAAAGGAAGCCCCTAAATCTATCAAGTAACATTGATTATATCATCCTAACAAAGCATTATTTAGGTGTTAAGCATCAAAAGAAGAAGCTGCCAAGATAAGATTATCAGATAAATCAAGCTACATGTAATGTTCCCCCCCCATGACCTCCGTAGTTTCCCCCATGAGAACCCCCCCTTCAAAATTCTTAAATTTTTTTTGAATGTTTTTTTTCCTCTCTCTCTCCCGGCCATCTGCATGTCGGGGAGAGACAGAGAGGGAGTGAAGTGTATGATGGGAGGGCATGCAGCCCCCCTAGATGGTGGGGAGAGCCGTCTCCCCCCCCCCCCCATACCACCTCCTCCCTCTATAAAGCCCCCTGTAGGGGCTCATCGTCAGGCGGTGACAGCGCCCCCTTCCTGGCTCTCGTCAGGCCCTTGCAAGGACGATAGAAGCTTCCCCCCTCCATCTGGACACAACGTAGACCAGCTCCCCCCTCCATGTCACTAGGCGCCCCCCCTTGTGGCTTGATCATTACATCCATCTCTTTGGCTCGACGGTAGCAGCCCCCCTCATCATCCTCAATAGGCACCGTCCCCCCTGGCCGTGACGTCAGCACCCCTTGCGTGATTAAAGAAGGAGAGGAAGAGGGAGACAGAGGGGAGAAGAAGAAGGAGAGGAAGAGGGAGAGAGAGAAGGAGAAGAAGGATAAGAAGAGGGAGAGAGAGGAGAAGAAGAAGGAGAAGAAGAGGGAGAGAGGGAAGGAGAAGAGGAAGAGGAAGGAGGAGAAGAGGGAGAGAGAGGAGAAGAAGAAGGAGAAGAAGAGGGAGAGAGAGGAAAAGAAGAAGAAGAAGAAGAAGAAGAAGAAGAAGAAGAAGAAGAAGAAGAAAAAGAAGAAGAGGAGGGAGAGAGAGGAGGAGAAGAAGAAGGAGAAGAAGAGGGGGAGAGAGGAGAAGAAGAGGGAGAGAGGGAAGGAGAAGAGGAAGAAGAAGAGGGGACAGAGGGAGAGAGAGAGGAGGAGGAGAGAAGAGGAGGGAGAAGAGGAAGAAGAAGAAGGAGAAGAAGAGGAGAAGAGGAAGAAGAGAGAGAGAGGAGAAGAAGATACAAAGAAGAAGAGCGAGAGAGAGAAGGAGAAGAAGAGGGAGAGAGAGGAGAAGAAGAGGAAGGAGAAGAAGGAGAAGAAGAGGAGAAAAAGAAGAAGAAGAGGAGAAGAGGAGAAGAGGAAGGAGAAGAAGAGAGAGAAGGAGAAGAAGAGAAGAAAAGAAGAAGAAGAGGGAGAGAGAGAGAAGAAGAAGAAAAGGAAGGGAGAGAAAGAAGGAGAAGAAGAGGGAGAGAGAGGAGAAGAAGAAGAAGAAGAAAAGAGAGAAGGAGCAGAAAAGAAGAAGAAGAAGAAGAAGAGAAGAGGAAGAAGAAGAGGGGAAGAAGGAGAGGGAGAGAGAGAGGAGAAGGAGAGAAGAGGAGAGAGAAGAGGAACAAGAAAGCATTGGGATTTATGGCCAGAGCCCCTCTAGCACCCAAGCGTCCTCCTATACCAAGTAATTTCCACGAAGAGACCTCTCGCGGCGGGTTCGGTCCACATTCCCAACGCGGATTCATAACCCCCTTGGTTAGGGTTTGTCGGTTCGCGGGGGTAGCTAGCGCCATCCTTCCTTAATTATTCCCTTTAGAAAATCATCCACAGTTGAAGCAACCATCCTATTAACATTTACTAGGAAAAACGTCCCTTTTATTCCCATGGAAATTTATCCTTACAGTTCTCGCCATGAAAATATAATCACTTGGACATTCATCCAAAACCACAGCCAATCCTTAAGTATCCTTTTGGGAACAATCAAGCTGAAATAACGAGTCTAACATCCTTTAACTAGGAAAACATCCTTTTTGTTCCCATAGCAATCAGTCTCATCACAGACCCGGCCATGCAATCATCAATCACAAACAACTTGGATTAGCATCCAAAACCACATCAAGCAATCACCTTGCTTATGATCCACCTATCCTTAGTAAGATTCTCTCCTCTTACCAACACAACCAGTCACATTCACTTGGAGATACCCTTTTCGAACAACCAAGCATAACTTGGGTCAACAATCCATCTTTAACAAGATCAACCTTCGTTAAAACCATTTCAATAGTTCCAAGCAACATGCTTAGCATAAATCAACTACCCTAAAGTTCGCTCTCCCCCTTGGGTTAGGGCTTCGCAAGGTCGATTTAAAAAATTCCTTCTAGATCCTTTAAATGAACTAACTGATTTCACCTTGACCTTTATTAATCATGGCCACCTATTTAGGGTAGAAGATCAACCCATCCTCAGCCCTTTAATGGCGAATACATGCAATTCTACCTCTATTTAAGAATTCAAGATGCGTGAGAAGAATCTAAATCTTGGTACAACCTGGATATGAGCTATAGCTGCCAAAGGGTTGGTGGTATTCATGTCTCCGCTTGCATTGGATATGTTCCTAGCTCCGTTTGCAACTTCAGCAAGTGTGCTTCTTGTAACTCGTCTCTTGGGTGCCATCCTTGTGCGTTCCTGGTCTTGCAACCCTTGAGGTAAATCGACCGCTCTTGCCTTGGCGGAAGGAAGTGGTACGAGGGTCCACAAGGAATCTAAGGCCAATCAATGTGACTTCAACATGCATAACTCTTCTTCTTCTTTTACCCTCTCCCCAATTTTCTTTCCTTCTATCTCACCCTCTCCATCTCATAGTCTTCTCTCCCTCTCTCTCTTTCTCTCTCGCTCTTGTTTTACTTCTTCTTCTTCTCCTTCTCTCTCTCCCTCTTCTTCTTCTTCTTCTTCTTCTTCTCCCTCCTCTTCTTCTCCTCTCTCTCCCTCTTCTTCTACTTCTCTCTCTCCCTCTTTTTCTTCTTCTCTTCTTCTCCTCTCTCTCTCTTCTTCCTCTTCTCCTCTTCTTCTTCTTCTCCTTCCTCTTCTTCTCCTCTCTCTCCCTCTTCTTCTACTTCTCTCTCTCCCTCTTCTTCTTCTTCTCCTCTCTCTTTCTTCTTCCTCTTCTCCTCTTCTCCGGACCCTACACAAGTGTTCTACGTGACTCGAGATGGGATCTCGAGGCCTTGATATTAGTTACAAGGCAGAATCTTGGTAGGATAAACCTTCGGGTTTTTATTATCAAAAGACAGAAGGATTTTTCTGCAAAGGCAGAAAGGGACACTTAATTCTCCTGTATGGGCGGGAGACAAACGTTAATCTGAAGATAAGTTAAGGAAGTGTTTGATCTTGCTTTATCTTGTCTTCGTATTTGTGCCCTAAATTACGTAAAGGAACCTGTGATTAATGGGCTAATTAAGGAAGCTGCTTTTATATGTCAAACATAATGTGGTAGGTAATTAGATAACTAAAACAACCCCCAAGGGAAGCATGGTGGATGTGACCAATGGGTCTATCCTACAGAAGGGTGGTCTCGATTAGCCAAGAGCTTTCCTCAATGGAATTTATTTGATGTAAACATTAGTTAGACAAGGACCATAGAACTTGTAAGTCGAAACCCTGATTCATACCGTTCTAGGGGACCAGAATGGGACTATGCCCTACGGGTAGAGAGGTTAAGCGATGCATCCCTCTCGTTTCCCATTCTCTTTGAACCAAGTGCGGTATGAGTCTACTTGGATTAAGTTTTATCTACGCAAAGTGGAGCAGCTGTCGACCGACACTAGAAGACTGCTAGGAAGACTTGATTGCTAGGAACCCAGACTTCAGGTTGATCCTAGTGGGAACGTCCCGATAAGTTCTGTTGCGAGACAAATTCGAGAGACCCTAGTTGGCAAACCCCATGCCATTCCTTGGGAGTGCCGGGTGGCGTCTTCTAGATTGATCTCTCAATGGGCTGCTAAGACGTGTCCCGTAATTTGAGGGACGGGCACGTTACAGTTGATATCAGAGCAAAACTTCATAATGATACATGATTGATTAATGTTTGGTTCATAGACATATCCTAAACAGAAATAACCTAAGTGGTATGGCTTGATTGTCAGGCACCTTCTGCACCCACGAATGTTGACATGCAAGAGAAGAAATTTCTTCTCAAGCAAATTAAGGCACCCGAGTTTGATGGCAAGGGAAGGACTATTCAGGCTGACGCTGAGATCTGTATTGAGTCCATGGAGGACTATTTTGAGGCAGCAGGAACTGCACATGCTAACCAAGCCATGCTTCCTCATAATGGAGGCCTTACAACTTTGAGCACCATGGATCATTGGTGGCACCTTATGAGGGTGGGGCATTGAGCATATCTAACACCCCCCCCTCAATGTCCACCCATAGGTGAACTATCTTCTCAGCCCAATGCCGAGTCTCTGAAGATGAACTTGAAGCAGATCCTTCGTAAGTGCTTTGGTGAAGATATCAGCTCCATTCTCCTCTGTTGGGGCAGTAGACCAGTTCCACTGTCCCATCCTCCATAGTGATACTAGATCTCTATATGTTTGGTGCGTGCATGAAACACTGGATTTTTGGCAATGACAATGCAACTCTGATTTTGTCACATATCAACACAGTTGGTTCTTCATCCTGCACTCCCATATGCTATAGGATCCTTCTCAACCATACTGCTTCACATGTAGCAAAAAAAGCTGCCTTGTACTCTGCTTCGACAGAAGACAATGCCATTATTGGCTGCTTCTTACTAATCCAAGAGAAAATTCCTGAACCCAAAGAGAAACAATAACCAAAAATTGACTTCCTAGAATCATTGTCTCCTGCCCAATTTGAGTCACCATTCCACACAAGAGTTTCCTTCAAGTATCTGAGCACCCGCATCCCAGCCTTCCAATGACTCTCATGAGGTTTGTTTCAGAACTTGCTCAAAACACCAACAACAAAACTAATATCTGGTCTAGTATTACATAAGTAGATCAGACAACCAACCATCCTCCTATACCTCCCAATGTTTGCCAATGTTGATGTATCCTCAACGGATAAATTTGCATTCACCTCCATAGGTGTAGCTATCTCCTTGCACTCGGTCATGCCAAATGCCTTCAAGATCTCCCATGCATACTTCTTCTGAGAGATGAAGATCTTTCCTGGCTCTTGCCAGACTTCAATTCCCAAATAATAGTACAGCAAGCCCAAGTCTACCATTTCAAACTCAGAATTCAAAGCCTTTTGAGTTGGGTTGATCATATCTTCATAGTCACTTGTAATAAGAAGGTCGTCCACATATAGGACAATCACTACAGACTTTTCACCATCCCTATAGACATACAATTTAGCATTTGAGGCACATCTTTTGAAGTTTAAGCTTAAAAAGAACTTATCTATTTGCTGGTACCATGCTCTGGGGGCTTGTTTCAACCCATACAATGCCTTCTTCAGCTTACACACTTTGTTCTCAGAATGGGGGGCCTCAAAACTTGGTGGCTGAGCCACGTACACCTCCTCCTTGAGGTCACCATTTAAGAACACTGACTTAACATCCATTTGGTAAATTGGCCACTGCTTGTGGGCGGCCACTGCAAGTACTGCGCGAATAGTGGTCATTTTGGCAGCTGGGGCAATTGACTCTTGAAAATCAAACCCTTCAACCTATGAAAAACCCTGTGCAACCAGTCTAGCTTTGTACTTTTCTAAAGTACCATCAGCCTTGTGTTTGTTGATCCACTAGCTCCCAAGTGTCATTCTTCATTATGATGTCATACTCGGCTTGCATAGCTGACTTCCATGCTGCATCTGCAGCAAGTGCTTCTTCTAAGTCAATTGGCTCCTTTACTTCTCTCATAATCTCAGCCACATCAAAGGCCATATTGACTATGTGAGCAGAAGCCCTCCTTTGCTCCTCTATTCTCTGAGACCTCCTTGGTCCGTCTGCCTTCTCCTCAACAGATGTGGACATAGGATTATTGTGGTCATAAAGCTGCTTCATACAATGCGGCAATGACTTTTCTAGTGGGGTGATGTCAGGTTGGCGAATTTTTTCCTCATCATTTGAAGATGATGCTTCCTCCTCCTTAAGGATAGGGACAGCTCTCGAGACAGGTTCATAGTGGACTACTTCTTCACTTGATGATAAAGTGGAAGAACTTGCCTTCTCCTCCTCCACTGTATGTAACAGCTCCTTAAACACCACATCACGGCTCGCGATGATCTTCTTTGCCTCTTGGTCATATAATTTATAAGCCTTCTACTCATCACTATAGCCCAAGAAGATACATTTCTTTCTTTTTGGTTGTAACTTGTTTCTCTTCTCATCTAGAATATGTGCATAACATTCACATCCAAAAATTTTGAAGTGTGAGACAGATGGTTTCTTACTAGTGTAAGCCTCATGATGTGTTTTTCCCTTGAGAGCCTTTGTGTAGCTCCGATTTAAAATATAGAAGACTGCAGTATTAACAGCTTTAGCCCAAAAATGGTTAGGCAATCCCTTGCCCTTTAGCATGCATCTTGCCATCTCCACAATGGTGTGATTCCTGCATTCCACAACACCGTTCTGTTGAGGTGTGTGAGGCGTTGTCAATTGACGCTTGATCCTTTTTCTCTTGCAAAAGTATTCGAACTCCTTTGAGTTGAACTCACCACCACCATTTGTTCTAAATTTCTTTACACTTTTCCATGTTTCATTCTCAACAAGTGTTAGCCATTCTTTAAACTTACCAAAAGCTTGAGCCTTATCATGAAGGAAGTACACCCACATCTTCCTACTATAGTTGTCGACAATCAACATAAAATAAGAAGATCCCCCCAAGGCTCGGCATCTTTCTGCACAAGTCAGTATGCACCAACTCTCGAGAAGCATTTACTCTATTCTTGCTTTCTTGTGAAAATGCCTTTCTCTATTGCTTGCCCATCATACAAGCTTCACATGGTTCCTTCAATTCAGTCATTGCAGGTAGGTGACCAACCATACCTTGCTTGTGCATCTCCTTCAACACTGCAAATCCAATGTGTCCAAACCTTTCATGCCAAAGCTTACTTGTGCCCACTCCAACGGTGGCTATAAGAGCACTTAGCTCATATAGGTTATTCCTTTTTTTCCCTTTGCCAACAACTTTGCCATCACTGTCAAGAATTTTTGCACCTGTCTTCTTGAAACTCACTTCATGACCAAGATCAGTTATGGCAGCAAGTGATAACAGATTTCTCCTAGTTTTGGGAACATACAACACATTTGAAAGCTTTTTGATATCACCATTTGTAGCAACAAATGAAATAGTACCTATGCTCACAGCAGGGCATTTTGCATCATTTCCAACCGTCACAGTGATGGATTCTTGTAGAGGTTGCATAGAACTGTATCTTTCTTGTTGGTCATGTGACGGGAGGCCCCACTATCCAACACCCATGAGTTAATGGTAGATCCTTCTTGCATCAAGGAGCACACCTCCTCAATGATCAGCATGAATAACTCCAACTCTGCTTTAGCCATATTGGCTATCTCTTTCTCTTTACTTTTAAGAGTACCATTCTTTTCATATGTCTTCTTGACACGACAGTCTGTGATTGCATGTCCTTTCTTCTTGTAGTAGAAGCACTCTCCTTGAAACTTCTTCTTACCGCCCTTCTTCTTTTTGTCACCATCATTTTTGGTGGAGGAACCACCTTTGGCTTTGCATTGGTAGAGAATGCAGCATCTCCATTGTTGCTTCCTTCTCGGGCTTTAAGCCTCAACTCCTCCTCCAGCAATAATGCACAAAACTCCTCAAAACTTAAAACTTGAGGTCTCACCTGAGTATTAAGGGAAGTTACTAGTCCTTCAAACTTTTGTGGACAAATTCAAAGACACTCTGAGCTAACTCCTTGCTAGTCTTTTGTATCCCAGCACCAGCCATCTGGTCGCACAGATTCTTAATCTGAGTGATGAATGCTTCAGCTGTCTCTCATTCAACAAACTTCTCCTCTACTAGTTGATTCTCCAAGTTTTGAATCCTTGTTTGGTTTCATGTTTCATACTGACTCCTCAATACATTCTAAGCCTTTGATGCTTTGGTTGTATACTGAATCAAAGTCAAAACACTGTTAGAACAGCTTGTAACTAAGGCACATGATGCATCTGCATTCCTTCATTTCCAAGTGTAACATCTCCCCTTGTCTACTTGTAGGACACGTCTTAGCAACCCATTGGGAAGAGAGTCTAGAAAGTGCCGCCCGGCACTCCCAAGGAATGTCACGGGGTTTGCGATCTAGGTCTTCCCGAGTCTGCCACGAAGCGAAAGCATTTCGGCCATTCTCACTTAGGACCCGACCTGAATCTGGGTTTTCCTAATGGTCAAGTTCCTAGAAGGTAACTAGCATCGAGCCCTAGACAAACTACTTGTCCAAAATCATCAGTGTCAAAGCGAATTTATACTACACTTGGTTCAAGGAGAATGAGAAACGAGAGGGAGCCGAAGCTTGATCTCTCTGCCCGTAAGGCATAGTCCCATTCCGTTCCCCTAAAACAACATAAATCGGGACTCTAGCTTAATAGATTCTAGGTCATTGTTAGCTTGCTGTCAAATCCTTTGAGAAAAGTTCCCGACCAATCGGGACCACCCTTTTGTAGGACGGACCCAGGGTCACATCCATCGCACTTTCTTCAGGTTTCTTTAGTTATCTAATTACCTACCACATTTAGTTTTACAAGCAAAAATAGCTTCCTTAATTAACCAATTAATCACTGGTTCCTTCACGTAACTTAGGCACTGACATAGAAAAACAATGTCAAGCAAGTTCCTTTTCAACATTTGATCTTTATTTATCAGTCTTTGGAATACATCATATAATCCACTTGGAATACAACCCCCTTGGATAGGGTCAGGCAGATAGTCGGAGGTAACTGATATTGCCTCTCCCTCCAAGCTTTCAACCTGAAGAATTAATTATTTTTCTGGCATTAATTCCTTGAGCAAAGAGGTACAAACAGTGCTCCTAAGTGTACAAACACAAGCACTCCGATGGTCGTTTGTACGGTCAACTGCTAAGGTGTGAATCATTCTCTCTGAATACATCTAGCATTCGATTCGGTATCAATTGTGACTTGGCAAGATCCCAAGGGTTTCGTAAGATAAGTTGCTTGTTTACCCTTTTTCCTTGGGTTAGGGTTTATACCATGTTAACCCCAATTGTCACTACTTTAGGTTTCCATATATTATGGTCAATAAATCCTGGACAACCCCGTTGTCCTAACTTGGTTAGTCAATTGCTTGCTAGGCAATTCATAATTACCCTAACTTGGCAAATCAGCCCCAAGGAAGGGTGATGTAGCAGGATGACTATTCATCCTCTAGAAAAATTAGACTTGTAATTAGAACTTGCCAACCTTGTTCTAAGGAGTGGCAATTCTATTTTGTGATTTAGACACAAAACCCTGCGATGTTGCAACTTGTTGCACGAGATAGGTGTTGCACCTAACTTATGGGATTATTTCTCCCATCACACGGTATTCCTTGGTCAAGAATACCTTTGGTCAAGATGTAGGCTTTGGGAGTCCTCTTGACCTAAACCAACCCCTAACCCTACTAGGCCGATAACGCTTTGGCCTTAGGGTTTCTAAATTTATATGGAAGTCTAGTATTTGGTCAATTGATCCTTAGGGTGAGAAATCTAGATCATTCTTGCATGGGCATTCAGATAACCCTTACATTTTCGAGAATGTGGGTAGGATCTTTGGGATCGGAAATATTAGGTTGGCAACCTAAGTGAGATACTAGGCAGAATTTTAATGTAACTCTGAGGTGATCATCATTTGAAATCTAATCGTACCTTTATGATTTTCATGCGGATTGCTTAGTTGCTCTAACCAACCCATGATTTAAGATGATCTTTCTATTAAAGATGCAAATACATTCTTCTAAATTTGCAAGTACTTCCTCTAAAAGACGTAAGTAACTGGAAGATAGGTGAGATGCATCATTCCATGCCAGTATGCAACTTCAAACCATAGACCTTTTGCTTTTATGAAACTTAGAGATCATTATTTTCCTTGCCCTATACTATAATGATTGACATTCAGAACTAACTCGTATAAACCCTTCGTTGATGCAATGAAGTCAAAGCTTTAATATTTTTAATGAAGATGCATTCAAACTTTGATAAAAGGACTCGATGCATGAGCGAATACCATGAGTCCATAATTAAATTAATCCTTCCACTTAACTTGGATCAAAATGAACTATCATCACATGCAATTTGCAAGGTACAAAAATCCTTTCCATGCATTGTAACTATTCGGACATCATTTAATGTCCGTCTATGATTACCTTAATCACGAGACACAACCAATAATTTATTACATAAATGTGTTACGAGTTATATGTCCTATCCTTTGGGTCTTCAATATTTTGTAGTGGAAATATTACATTCTCTCCCCCTTAGAGGAATCGAGATGTCCTCATCTCGAGAAGAACTAGGGGTATTGTTGGTTGAGAGTACTGTCATCCATCCAGTGGCATCCTCTTCGGGATAATCTTTCCACTAGACGAGGTAATTTATCAAGGTCCTAGATCTCAAATGCCTCTCCCTAACATTTAAGATCCTATCAGGCCGTAGCTCAAGGACTCCTTAGCTAGGCATTACAACTTGTTGATCATCAAGCAGGTGACTAGGGTTAGGCACATACTTTTCAATAGACTAATATGGAATACATTATGAACTTTTAGGTTTTCGGGGAGTTAAAGTCTATAAGCATTGGGCCCTAGGCACTTGAGAATCTTGTAGGGTCCACAATACCTTGGACTTAGCTTTTTGCATTCACCTAAGGATAGGGAACTCTTCTTTGGGCGTACGTGAATGAAGACCATATCACCTTCAATGAAGGATCTGTCTTGACGTTTCAGGTCCGCGTAAGCCTTTTGTTTTTCCTTGGCAGCTTGGATGTCTTGTCTTATTGATTTGATTTGGTCATCCATGTCTTCTAGCATCTGCTTCGAAGCTTCAACCCTCAAGGTTGGATCCGAAAAGATCAAAGGAGTACGACAATTGTGCTCATACAATGCTTGAAAAGAGGTCATCTGAATGCTTTGTTGGTAAGAAGCATTGTAGGCAAACTCAACCAATGGCAAATATTGAATCCACTTTTTTGGTTCGCGACAGCAGTGTGCCCTAAGCATATCTTCAGTGACTTGGTTGACTCATTTTGTTTGACCATCAGTTTGGGGATGGTAAGCTGTACTGAAACAGAGTTGAGTCCCAATGGCCTCGAAGATAGCCCTCCAGAAGTGTGAGGTGAAGAGGGAGTCACGATCACTAATGATTCTTCTGGGTAACCCATGCATTTTGAATATCTCCTTGATGAATAACCTTGCAATGTCTGAGGCTTTATAGTTTGTCTTAACAGGGATAAGATGTGCAACCTTGGTGAGCATATCCACCACGACCATAATGGAGTTGTATCCTCCCTGGCAGGCCAACAACAAAGTCCATACTAATGAATTCCCATTTCATTTGGGGAATGTCAAGTGGTTGCAACTTTCTTGGAATTTCGACATGTTCAGCCTTGATGCGTTGACAAGACAAACATTCCGTGACATACTTGAGAATGTCACCTTTGAGTCTATCCCAATAATAGCTCTTCTTGATGACTGAATTAAGGGTCTTCGTATAGCCAAGATGTCCTGAGAAAGGAGAGTCATGGGCTTCCCAATGTATCTTCTGCTTGAGTGAATGGCTTGCCAGAATACATAATCTTGTCCTAAAGTAGACAACTCCACTATGGATAGAGAATTCCTGATACTTCGTTTGTAGCTTCGGGTCTTGATCTTTGATGGGGATCTCCCTTAGCATTTTCTGATAGGTTGGGTCATGGCATGCCTCTTCTCTAGCTAGCTCAAGAATTGGGTTGTTTGGCATGGATACCCTTGTGGCTAGAGATCTTGCTGTTGATGGATCTTGCAAAATCAGAGAATTTAGAAATTCCTTGCGCGACTGAGTGCATCAGTAACTACATCCTCCTTTCCATGCCGGTATTTGATTTCAAAATCATATTCTTCCAGCACTGATCCATCAACATTGCCTCATATTGAGCTCATTTTGGGTGAAATTCCATTTAAGACTCTTGTGGTCTATCACTAAGGTAAATTTGTTACCCAACAAGTAGTGTCTCCAAATTTTGAGAGCATGGATGACAGCCAACAGCTCCAGTTCGTGGGTAGCATAGTTCCTTTCATGGCTCTTTAGTTTCCTTGAAGAGTATGCTACAGGATGACCTTCTTGCATGAGCACACATCCTAAGGTAAGTGTGCTAGCATCGGTTATCACTTCAAACTTCTTACTAAGATTCAAAAGTTTCAGGATGGGTGCTGATACCAAGCTTTGCTTTAGTTTGTCAAAGCTGGACTGTTCAGCAGGTGACCAAACAATTGATACTTGCTTCTTTAGTAGATCAGTCAGAGGTGCTGCAATCAAAGCATAGTTTTTGATAAAGACCCTGTACCATCCTGTCAATCTAAGAAAGCTACGTATCTCTTTGACAGAAGTTGGTATTGGCCATTCCAGAATGTCTCTAACCTTGGCCAGATCTATTGAAATTCCTTCCGCTGATACAATGAATCCCAGATATTCAATCCATCGCTTGAAAAATGCACACTTCTTCTTCTTGGCATAAAGCTTGTGTGCCCTCATTGTTTCAAGAACAATGCGAAGCTGGGATTCATGATCTTCTTCCTGTTTGGAGTAAACTAGGGTATCGTCAAAGAGGACGAGTACAAAGTCATCAAGATAGGCCCTAAAGATATCCTGCATTAGCCTGTTGAAGGTAGCAAGAGCATTTGTTAGCCCGAATGACATGACCAGGAATCCAAAGTATCGATACCTTGTGCTGAATGCCGTCTTTGGAATATCTTCCTCCTTGATCCTTATCTGATAATATCCAGACCTGAGATCAATCTTAGAGAAGATCTTTGCACCTTGAAGACGGTCAAGAAGTTCATCTATTCTTGGAATAGGGTATTTGTTTTTAATGGTTGATTGATTCAACCCTCTGTAGTCAATGCAGAACCAAAGTGTTCCATCTTTCTTCTTCTTGAATAGCACTGGAGCTCCCCATGGCAAAATACTAGGACGGATGTAACCTTGGTCTAACAGTTGCTTGAGTTGCTCCTTCAGCTCAATCTCTTTGGGGATGGACATCCTATATGGTCTCTTTGCAATTGATGTAGCTCCTGGAGCTAGCTTGATTTCATGATCGACTTCCCTTTGAGGAGGAAGTTCAGTCAGCTCTTCAAGAAATACGTATGCATATTCCTTTAACCATGAAGGTTCTTCCCTAGATTCTAACTCCTTTTATTATCGGTGTTGCTTTGGCCAGTTGAATTTTGCTTCCCAGCCTCTCCTTGAGTTGTAACTAGTTTCCCTTCAGAATTTTGAAAGGAAACTTGGGCCTTTCCACAGTGAATGTGGGTGTCATTGGGTATTAGCCAATCCATACCAAGCAAACATTTGTGGACACCTAGGTTCATTACCCTGAATTTGACTGAAGTCGACTCTCCACCTAGTAGGAATTTCACCTTAGCAGTTTGCCTGGTACAAGTGACATCATGACCATTTGCTAATTCCACAAGTAAGGTAGGTGCATCTTTTCTGGCTATTCCTAATCTTCTTACACAGACTAGTGAAATGAAGGAATGTGTACTTCCACAATCAATCAAGGTTTTGAAGCTTTTACCTTGATAATTCGATGGAGTTTGAATCACTGAGAATTGGCGATTCGGGCCTTTCTTGTGAAAGGCGCCATGAACTGTTGCCCTCTCAATGTCAGCTTCCATGGTTGGGTCTTCTTCATCACCCAGCTCCTTGTTGGCAACACTGGAGGTTCTCCCTCTAGCCCTAATGGTGGCTCCTTGTCCATGGGCGGCATAAGTAAATAAGGAAATGTTCTTAACAGCAACATTGCTCTACTTTCCCTCATTAAGTTTTCTTGTAAATATTAAATCTCGTTGGTTCGCTTTGATACCAATTGTAACGTGTCCCTCTGTCTACTTGTAGGACACGTCTTAACAGCCCATCGGGAAGAGAGTCTAGAAAGCACTGCCCGGAACTACCAAGGAATGTCATGGGATTTGCGATCTAGGTCTTCCCGAGTCTGCCATGAAGCAGAAGCATTCCGGCCGTTCCCACTTAGGACTGACCTGAATCAGGGTTTCCCTAATGGTCAAGTTCCTAGAAGGTAACTAGCATCGAGCCCCAGACAAACTACTTGTGCAGAATCATCAAGGTCGAAGTGGATTTATACTACACTTGGTTCAAGGAGAATGGGAAACGAGAGGGAGACAAAGCTTGACCTCTCTGCCCGTAAGGAATAGTCCCATTCCGTTCCCCTAAAACAGCATAAATCGGGACTCTAGCTTAATAGATTCTAGGTCATTATTACCTCACTGTCAAATCCTTTGAGAAAAGTTCTCGACCAACAGGGACCACCCTTCCGTAGGATGGACCTAGGGTCACATCCACCACACTTTCCTCAAGTTGGTTTAGTTATCTAATTACCTACCACATTTAGTTTGAAAAGAAAAAATAGCTTCCTTAATTAACCAATTAATCACCGATTCCTTCATGTAACTTAGGCACTGACATAGAAAAACAATATCAAGCAAGTTTCTTTTCAACATTTGATCTTTATTTATCAGTCTTTGGAATACATCATATAATCTGCCTGAAGGCTATTCCACTCGAAGGCTATTCCAGCAATCCTTAGGGATCGCTATTCCAAGTTCCATCCGTAGACTACTATGCGGACCTCGAGATCCCATCTCGAGTCACGTGGGCCTCTTGTGCAAGATCCAGAAGTAAGGGATTTATGGCTAGAGCCACCTGGCACCCAAGCATCCTCTTGCTCCAAGTAGTACCCGGTGCGGCTAACAACCCCCTTGGATAGGGTCAGGAAGACAGTCGGAGGTAACTGATACTACCTCTCCCTCTAGGCTTTCAACCTGAAGCATTAATTATTTTTTGGCATTAATTCCTTGAGCAAAGAAGTACAAACAGTGCTCCTAAGTGTACAAACACAAGCACTCCGGTGGTCATTTGTACAACCAACTGGTAAGGTGTGAATCCTTCTCTCTGAATACATCCAGCATTCGATCCGGGATCAATCGTGACTTGGCAAGATCCCAAGGGTTTCGTAAGCTAAGTTGCTTGTTTACCCTTTTTCCTTGGGTTAGGGTTTATACCCTATTAACCCGAATTGTCACTACTGTAGGTTTCCATATATTATGGTCAATAAATCCTGGACAACCCCGTTGTCCTAACTTGGTTGGTCAATTACTTGCTAGGTAATTCATAATTACCCTAACTTGGCAAATCAGCCCCAAGGAAGGGTGATGTAGCAGGATGACTGTTCATCCTCTAGAAAAATTAGACTTGTACTTAGAACTCGCCAACCTTGTTCTAAGGAGTGGCAATTCTATTTTGTGATTTAGACACAAAACCATGTGACGTTGCAACTTGTTGCACGAGATAGGTGTTGCACCTAACTTGTGGGATTATTTCTCCCATCACACAGTATTCCTTGGTCAAGAATACCTTTGGTCAAGATGTAGGGTTTGGGAGTCCTCTTGACCCAAACTAACCCCTATTCCTACTAGGCCGATAACGCTTTGGCCTTAGGGTTCCCAAATTCATACGGAAGTCTAGTATTTGGTCAATTGATCCTTAGGGTGAGAACCTAGATCATTCTTGCATGGGCATTCAGATAACCCTAACATTTTTGAGAATGTGGGTAGGATCTTTGGGATCGAAAATATTCGGTTGGCAACCTAAGTGCGATATTAGGCATAATTTTAACGTAACTTGACCCTACCTAGCACTCTGAGGTGATTGTCATTTGCAATCTAATTGTACCTTTATGATTTTCATGCGGATTACTTAGTTGCTCTAACCAACCCACGATTTAAGATGATCTTTCTATTAAAGATGCAAATACATTCTTCTAAATTTTGCAAGTACTTTCCCCTAAAAGACGTAAGTAACTGGAAGATTAGTGAGATGCATCATTCCATGCGAGTATGCAACTTCAAACCATAAACCTTTTGCTTTTATGAAACTTAGAGATCATTCTTTTCCTTGCCCTATACTATAATGATTGACATTCATAACTAACTCGTATAAACCCTTCATTGATGCAACGAAATCAAAGCTTTAATATTTTTAATGAAGATGCATTCAAACTTTGATAAAAGGACTCCATGCATGAGCGAATACCATGAGTCCATCATTAAATTAATCCTTCCTTTAGCACTTAGCCCGACCCAAAATGAACTATCATCACATGCAATTTGCAAGGTATATAAATCCTTTCCATGCATTGCAACTATTCAGATATCATTTAATGTCCGTCTATGATTACCTTAATCGTGAGACACATGAGTTTTCTATTGCGCGAAGGTGGAGCACTTAGCCAAAGGTTTTTTCATTTTGGGAGATTATTTTGAACCGCTTTTGCGCAAGATTTTGGGTCTTTAATATTTCGTAGCGGAAATATTACACCAAGATCGTAGAAGATCTGCATTTGGAGGGATCATCACACTAGGATTTGATGGGTCAAGAGTAGGCTATGGTTCTACATTAGTCCCCAGAACAGCCTCCAAAAGCTCATAAGAATCAAGGATAGTTGTAAATTTTAACTTCCACAAGGTATAGTTTTTACCATCTAACTTTCCTTCACTGAAGGTTGGTGGATGAATCCTCAGTGTTTGAATAGGTACAACAACACCACCTTCTACACCGCTTCCTGATGCACGAGAACCGCTTTCAAAAGACGACATTGTTCCTCTTTGCTGTTGAAGCCTTTGCCTCTTGCGTACTCTTGGATCCCTAGAGCCCCTTGGGATCTGATACCATGTAAAATTTACACGGCGCAGTGAACAAAATCTGAGAAAGAGATGGACATAGGGAGTACACAACAAATAAGAGGACAATTAGAAAATTTCTTTAGCTCCAAACAATTGATACAGAGATGGCTCTGTCCACCCGTACGCTTCCATTGTGAAGCTTAGATGGTGATCTAGACAGAAGATAGGTGAAGAGCTTAAGGCTAGTTGGAATAACTCTAACTGGGTGAAAGATAGATGATCAATGGCTGTGAAGGGGTTTAGCTTTTATAGCCCGTGAAGGTGGTTAGGTTGGCATGACTGACCTACCATATGAGCCTCTAGTAGTCGGCCCGAGAATATTCCATGGAATATTCCCTTTATTGTCGTGCCGGGGGCACTGCCCGCAGACCCCCGCCAGGGGGACTGCTATCTCCCTTGGGACCCCCCAACTAGGGGCCAAGACCCCAAAATAGGGGCCCCTTTTAACTCCCTTACCCCGCAACTCTATACAATGTGCCTCGAGTTGCTACCAGCTTAACTACTCACTCCAACCCAAAGATTAGACCCACAACGGTCACCTTTTTGCCATCTGATCACATAGACCTCATCTAATATACAAGTCAGGACTCAACCAATGTTCGGGATCACATTTGGCTTCTCCTCATAATGGGGGCCTTACAACTTTGAGCACCACGGATCATTGGTGGCACCTTATGAGGATGGGGCATTGAGCATATCTAACAGTTGCCACTATTGGATCATAGATATTTGAGGATGATATGATTGCAGTCACTGTGAATGGACTTGGCAAGGAATATAAAGCATTTGATACATCTATTTATTCTAGATCTGAACCCCCTGATTGGGATGAGTTGCTTGCTTTGCTATCGCATCAGGAAGTAAAGCTTGGATTGAACATAGGTTCTAGTATGTCTCAAAGCAGATACACTGTCCTTTATTCTAGCTAGCGTGGCAAAGGTGGTAGAGGCCATGGCTCATTTCAAGGCCGAGGAGACACTCAAAACACCTATGGACAGCAGTGTTAGAGTAATTGGCATGGCACAAATACAGAGGGCCAGCATGGATCTGGTGGCTTTAGAGGCAGGGGGAGATCACCCCGTGGCAGATGTGGTGGATCATGGCAGTCAAATGATCAATCCAATAGGGATAAAGATTGTCATTAGTGCGACAGATATTGGCACATTTCCAAGGATTGTCATAAGAAATAGGTAGACATAAAAGCTAAAGGAAGACAACATGGGAATTATGCATCATGTAGAGGTGCTCATGATGATCAGGGTGATAGATTGTTTGCCATGCAACATGTGTCCAAGAATGTACATAGGCAAAACAGAGATGAGAGATGGTACATTGACTCTAGGGCTTCTAACCATATGACACCCCATGGAGAGTGGTTTGATGAGTTGGTTGCAGGTTCACATGGTTATGTTTGTACTTGGGATGACACCTAGCATGACATTCAGCACATAGGAGTTGTTCCATTGGTGTTTCCTGATGGCAAGAAAAAGAGCCTGCATGATGTATTGCATGCACCATCAATAACTAAGAATATCTTGTCAGTGGGATAGATGGTAGAACAAAATCTGCAGGTTAGATTCAATAAAGATGGATGCTTTATTGAGGAATATGGTAATGACTGCAAATTAATTGCCAAAGGAAGAAGGGATGGCAGGATGTTTACCTTAGATGCATCCATTCCAAAACTTAAGGCAGCCATGTTTGCACATGATGAGGGTGCTATATGGGATGTTGAGATTTGGCATAAGAGGATTGGCCATGTTAATGTTCAAAAGCTAAAATCTATGTAGTAGAAGGAAGTGGTACTTGGATTGCCCAAATTCAAGTATAATGACTTTGGCCATGTGTGTCCTGCATGTCAATTTGGAAAGCAGGTAAGGTTTCCCTTTATGAAGCATGTCAAGAATAGTTTGAGACCTTTGCAGTTAGTGCACTTTGATGTTTGGGGTCCTTCGCATAATGCTTCATTTGGTGGTGCTTGCTACTATGTATCCTTCATTGATGATTTTAGTAGGTACACTTGGCTATACATATATTGATTTTAGTAGGTACGTTTGGTGGTGCCTGCTATTATGTATCCTTCATCAATGTATCCTTCATTGATGATTTTAGTAGGTACACTTGGCTGTACATATTGAAACATAAAGATAAAGTGGTTGATGCACTCAAAGATTTCAAGAAGCATGGTGAAAATGAGTTGGGATGCTATATTTCTTGTCTTAGGTCAGATGGAGGTGGAGAATATGTCTCATGGGAGTTTGACAGATATCTTGCAAAGTATGGGATCAGAAGATAGCTTACTTGCAGCTGTACACTACAGCAAAATGGTTTAGTAGAGAGGAAAAATAGGGTACTGATGGAGTCAACTAGAGCTATGCTAAATGAAAAGTATTTGCCTAATGCTTACTGGGCTGAAGCAGTGGTGACTACTGTATATGTGCTGAATAGAACCCCTACAGTAGGGATTCATGATATAACACCTTATGAGAGGTTGTATGGTCATAAGCCTGAAATTAGGCACTTAAAGGTATTTGGATGCATTTCATACGTGCATATTTCTGATGAAAAGAGGAAGAAATTGGATCCAAAAGTTGTCAAGAGCATGTTTTTGGGTTATGCACAATACAAGAAAGCTTATAAATGCTATGTGCCATCTACTCATGAGAAGTTGATAAGCAGAGATGTTGTCTTTGATGATTGGCTTCTTGGTATTTCAATCTAGTTGTAGTGCCTATTAATGGATCAACCAACACAAGTAATGTTGACAATACCCCTGTAGTTAGTACATCTATGAGTGGTCTGACAGGTGATGTGTCATCTACAGTGAGTCCTTGGTCAGGACGGTTGCAAAATTGCACTCCTACATCCATTGACATAGATGTGTCAATGAGGGGGAGATTGGATAAGGAAAAATAAAATATTTTTGAGGATGTAATAGGTCCACTTACTCCAGGTTATGAGTCGTCCAGCAATGATAGCTTGAATAGTGAGCTGGGAATTCCTTCTGTTATGATGCTTGATGCAAGGCAGAATCTGTATGTACCACCTCATGAGAGGAAAGCTCAGAGTGAGCCACAATTGAGAAGATATGAGAGGGTCAAAAGACTACTTGACAAGTTCACATACACTGGATATTCAGCCCGTCATTACACCTATATGACTAAAGTTAGAGGTTTCAAAGAACCCGCTAAGTTTGATGAGGCAGTTGTTGCAGATGAAAACTAGTGTGCTGCCATGGACAAAGAGTATTCAACTTTGGTTGAAAATGGAACATGGGATTTGGTTCAGTTGCCCAAAGGCAAAGTCCCCATTGGTTGTAAATGGGTATACAAGGTTGAATTCAAGTCAGATGGGTCATTGGAATGCTATAAGGATAGGCTGGTCACAAAAGGGTATGCACAACAGTATGGCCTTGACTATGGGAGACTTTCATCCCTGTAGCTAAAATGGTAACAATCAAAACAATCATTGCATTTTGGCAGTAGCTAAAGGGTAGAAGTTATGGAAAATGGATATTAAAAATGCCTTTTTGAATGGTGACTTATAGAAAGAAGTTTATATGGAGCAGCCTGAAGGCTATATGCATCCAGATTTTCCAACACATGTATGCAAGATGAAAAAGGCATTATATGGGCTGAAACAGTCACCCAAAGCTTGGAATGCTCAAATTAGCAATTATTTACAATAGCATGGATTCAGATTAGGTGATGTAAATCATAGTTTATTTGTGAAGAAGACAGATCATGGCTATGTGTTTCCGGTTGTCTATGTCGATGATTTAATCATTATTGGAGATGATTAGAGCAGGATTGTTGAAATAAAGTCATTGTTCCAGATTGAATTCAAAGTCAAAGATCTTGGTGAGCTGAAATATTTTTTGGGAATTGAGGTAGTGTCTATTCCTCAAGGCATATGGTTAGTGTAGAAGAAGTATGCTTATGACATGTTACAAAAGTATGGTATGGCTGAATGTAAGGCTATGGATACACCTCTAGACCAAAATGTCAAGCTGTAGATTGATGTTGGAACTGAGATAGAGAATGCTACCATGTATAGACAGATGGTGGGTAGTTTGATCTACCTGGCTATTATTCAACCTAACTTGAGCTATACTGTGGGGGTGATCAGTCAATTCATGTAGAAGCCTCGTAAACTGCGTTTGGATGTTGTTAGGAGAATCATGAGACATGTAAAGGGTATGACAGATTATGTGCTATTTTATGCATATTGGAAACCCCTTGACTTGACAGGGTATACTGACGCTGACTGGGCTGGTTGTGCCTATGACAGGAGGTCAACTAGTGGATATGCATTTGGATTAGGCAACAACATGATCAATTTCCAAAGTAAAAAATAGCCTATAGTTGCATTGTCTAGTATAGAAGTTGAGTACAAGGGTGCAGCCTTAGTGGCATGTGAAGCTGTTTGATTGCAAAAGTTACTAAATGACTTGGGGATACACTTAGACAGTAAAGTGAACCTGCATTGTGATAATATGAGCAGTGTGATGCTTGCAAGAAATCCCATCTACCATGCAAGATCTAAACATATTGAAGTGCATTACCATTTCATCAAAGAAATGGTACTAGCAGAGTAGATTGACTTAATGCATGTGAGGATTGAAGACCAAGTAGTGGATATCTTTACCAAATCACTTGGTAAAGAAACGTTCATCTATTTTAGGCAGCTACTTGGAGTATTGCAGATGGTTTGAGATTGAGGGAGAGTGTTAGAAATCAAGCTCTAGTCTGTCTCTCTTTATGTCTGTGTGACTTAGCAACGTTAACTGGATACAACTGTACAAGTCTCACTTTTAGTAGGTAGTTGAGTAATTGAATAATGAAGAAAAAGGAGATGAGTTGATGCTCATGGGTTATGCTCCAGTCTTTGTCTCTCCCTCTCTTCCAATAAAACATAAGATTGCTACCATGCAAGTAGAAATGGATAGCATCCATAGGGTGTTGTTAAATGCTAGAGCAACAAGCTCATCGTAAAATTTCTCTCTTTGATCTTGCTTAAAACACTGATATGCCATATGTGGGAACTCATATTGCACAATCTATTCTCACAAGAATGGGAAACATGTCAAGAAATAAAGACCAACCAAAAATTTCCTTAGTGATAAAGCAATTAGGAAAATACTACTAAGCCAATGATGACCCCTGCAGTTTCATTAAAAAATTCAAGCAAGTTTGCAAGGCAAACAATCTCCTTAGTGATGCTAAGCAAGTGCAAGCATTTGGACTTAGGAGAAAAAAGATGAACCTAGTTTAGGGGGCTGGACACTATAGAAAAGGCCTCCTTCCTACTACTAAAGGATTTGTTCATTTAGCGATTAATGAACATCAAATGGTTATATTGAGAGAGCATGAGAGACTACATCTCTAAGGCCCAGAGTATGTTTAAACAAATTCATCTAGTAGTAGAGTGAAAGGCTATCACAAAGGCCTTCATCAAGGGTATCTGAGATGAAAGGATCTATAAAGCTCTAGTTGGGAAATCCAAAGTGAACTACTCCATTATAAATAATATTCTTAACAAAGCTATTTGTATGGATGATCTCCATAGAGAATGAAGTAGGGACAGTGCACAATGGGATCCCAACAAGAAACCTACATAAGACAAACTCATACAAAAGGGTAAAGGGATACATAAGTTAATTGCTAGTGCCAAGAAGCAACACCAAAAGTTGCAGAGTTTGTGAAAATCTTGAGGCTTTATCGCCAGAACATGTAGTGCATGCATTGTGGTGGATATCATCTTCCCTCTGAGTGTTCCATACCACCAAGGGTGTGCACAAACCATAGATGTTGGCCATGAAGTTGCATATTGCCAAGCCCTATGTAGGTTCCATAGTCCTCATTTTGCCTATTTATAGTACAATTGATGCATAAATTACCCAATATATAGCATCCACTTTGCTCTGCAATTGGCATTGCCAACCCCTCTAAACCATCATGCAACTATGCGAAGAATGAATATTAATCCCTTTGGGATACAAGGACCTCCTATTTTGAGGAGTATACGAGCCCATTTATTTGTTATGATGAAAATGGATACCTACTCCTCATGGATTAGACCTATGCTACTAATGATGTTAGGATGAGGTCACAAGTAAGGCATGCCTTCAACCAAAGTCCCCATTATTTGACTTGTGAGAAATGAGGACATGTTTTCTCAAGGTGTCCACAAAAATAAGAGTAGGTTGAGGAAAATGAACCTGACTAGCATTGCCTTGAATGTGGAATCACACACATATACTCAAGTTGTCCATTATGCAAGGCAAACAATAGCAAAGCTATTGTGTTATCAGTACCATTAACACTATATTAGAGAATTTAGAAATTCTCATATAGATTCCAAATTTCCAATATGAAAAACATTTAGCCACATGGTTGAGTCTTATCTCCTTATATTGGAAGATAGAATTTACCCTAGATACTATATAGGACTCCTCCCAAGTTCCATATTTAAATAAGAGGTTAATCTTTAGCCACATGGTAAAATCTTTACTTATTATTTGAATGTGGAACTTAGGAGACTCCAAAATTCTCTAATGTAATGTTCATTGAGCCTTTTGATGATAGAAATGATTAACAATGAGGATTGTATTCCCATTCTACTACACAGTATCACTTGTGCTGCACAAAGCAAGAAGGGGGCAGAAAATTAGAAGGGGTGCACTTTAATATGAATATAGTTAATGGATTTAAAGTTAGATTATTTGGAGTGTTATGGGACTAGAAAATAAAGATTATTGGGTTATAGTTCAAGTTTAACTTTTTTCTCCTGAAAGGAGTTTAGTATGAGCTATTCCTTGGCCAAGCATGGATGCATAATTCACATCTTATTGAAGATTGGGGGAATGGTTTTGTCTTCCTAGGTAGTTAGAAGGAATTCTATTAGCATAACGGCATCAATGCCATAGGTAAGTCTAAAAGGGGTTTGGCATGTGGTAGTTTTGTAGGCTGTATGATAGGCCCAAAGTGCTACCATGAGTATATGATCCCAATTCAAGAAAGATGTTGATATAGTCTTTGTTGGGACATCAATGAGAACCTTATTAGTAGCTTCTCCCTATTCACTTGGGGATAGTAAGGGCCAAATTTTCTATGGATAAATAAGAATGTGGATAGTAAGTGCTCAAATCACTTCATTCAAAAAGTGTGTCCCTTGGTCTAATGATCTCAATTGGCCATTTTGGTAGGATTTTCTCTAGGACATGAACAATATCATCAACCCGGTGGGGTGTGAGGTCAGCTTTAAAGAGCTCAGCTTCTTGCCTAATGTGGAATAGATGAATCAGTGAGTTGGTTGTTAACTCATGTAGCCTTTTTGCCATAGGTTACTTTAGAGAGGTGATCAACAATGAAGTGTTATTTTTCTTTGCTTACAGTGATAGAGAAGTCAAATTCTAGTAAAAGTAGGAGCCATCAAGAAATGCCCCTATGTCACAAGGCTTGTTTACGAGGTACATTGGTGCTTGATGAATGATCAACAAATAATGTGAAGGGGGTGGCAAAAAGTTAATGTCAAAACTTTTTAAATGTGTAAACCATTACTAGTCCTTCTTGTTCGATGGTCAAATACTTTATTTCACCCTTAATGAGTTGTTGACTACTAAAAATCATGGAAAAATCCACATTATATTCACTAGGGTGGCATAATATAGTTCTAGTTGTAATGTTGGAAGCATTGATGTGTACATGGAATGTAGTTGTCTAGTCTGGGGCTCTTAAGGTGGGGGTAGTCATGAGAGACTTTTTTGGTACTTCATATGAGGCTTGGAATTCTTTAGTCCAAGCCTATGTGATTAGTAGCTTGTAAAGAAATCAAGAAATAGAAGCATCATTAAGCACAAAGTGATGATAATACTTAGTATGGCCAAGGAAGCACTATACCCCCTTTGGGTTGGTGGATGAAGAGAGATTCATAATCACCTTGATGATCGTAGCAGTGTCATTTGGATTTGGACACACCATCGCCCAATATGATGCCATGCTTCACCCAAAATTGGTGCTTTAGAGGGCTTAAGGACAAGTTATATTGTCGATACCTATCAAAGACAAGTCAAAGTCTCTCAAGGTGATTCTCCCAACTAGAGTGGACTGCAAAGGTTGTCTATGAACACATCAAGCCACTTTCATATCATGTCCTTAAAGATAGTGCACATAAGTCTCTAGAAGGTTGTTTGGGGAATTAGTCAACCCAAATGGCATGATAATGTATGAAGACACTCCCCACTTGGTGGAAAATGTAATTTGTAGTCTATCTTCTAGGTGCGCTTACACCTAATTATATCCTAAGAATCCATCTAAGAAGCTATATGCTTCCTTTCCTAGTGCTTGCTCAATCATATGGTCTATGTATGATGGTAGAGGATAATGATCTCTCTTTTGGTTGTAGCATTTAGTTTTTTGTAATTGTTGCATACTTAAACTTTTCAATTCTTTCTTAGCACCATAATGATTAGTGATTCCCCATCAATATGCTCAATCTTGTATATGAATCCTACTTTTTGTAACATTTCAATATTTTCTTTGACATGGTGGCACGAGAAGGATTCATAGGATAGGGACTTTGCATGACGAGCTTAGCATAAGGTATAAGTGGACTTGTGTGTGTAAGGACTTGTAACGTGCCTGCCTATCGGCTGTCCAAGCACGTTTTAGCGGTCCATTGAGAAACAAATCTAAGTGTCGCCATTCCCGGCACTCCCATGGATTTTTTCGAGGTTTTTTGCCTAGGGTTTCCCGAGTCTGCCTTGCAATGGAACGTTTGTGAAAAAACCCACTAGGATCGACCTGAAATCGGGGTTCCTATGGCAAAGATCTCCTAAGGTTTCCTGAGTCCGCCTCACAACGGAACGTTCATGGCAACTGAACCCACTAGGATCAACCTGAAATCGGGGTTCCTAGTGGCCAAGATCTCCTAACAGTATTCTAGCATTGGCTTTTGGATATCCTACTTTACGTAGAGATACCCAATCTGAAGCAGTTCCATACCGCACTTGGTTCAAAGAGAATGGAAAACGAGAGGGATGCGTCGGTCAACCTCTCTGCCCATAGGGCATAGTCCCATTCCGGTCCCCTAAACGACATGAATCGAGTTCTAACTTAACAATTCCTAAAGTTAAAGGGCGATAAATCCTTGTGAGAAGCCTCCCAATTCTCTTAGACCACCCTGCTAGGACGGCGGACCCGTCAGGGATTCCACCCACCCACTTCCCTTGATAGCTTTAGTTTTCTAATTAGCTCCTGCCACATTTATGTGTGATATTTAAAATAAGACTCATTAATTAATCCTTTTAGGAAATAGGGTTTATTTGCATAATTTACAGCACAGACACAAAAACAAAACAAGCAGTCCTTTTGACAAACAAGTTTCTTAACTTATCTTCAAGTTAATCTTTGTCTCCTACCCATACAAGAGCCCCCCTTGGGATATAATTGATTCCATGCAAAAATTACTTAATACTTCCTCCATTATTCACCTAGGACATTGCTCAAGACATGAGTTCTAATAATCCCTTGCTTTGATTGATAACCGAACCTTCTTCCTAACGAGTACAAAAGCATCGGTTTTTCCTTTGACTTAGGGTTTCCTAATCCTTGAGCCCTCGCTTGCCCTAGAGTTATTGTTGCATCTAACCCAACTTTGAATAGGATTGGTAAACATAGTCACTATTGGGGAATCTCAAGGTGTCGTACTCTTAATCCCAATGATTGTTATTTGTACTAGCTAAGCATGGCTTCAAGATCCCAATGAGCTAATAGTTTGAGATATCAGCAAGGCTTTAATAAAAGATCAATTTGTGTGCCATCATTGCATGTATCATAGTGTCTTTATGCATGCATCGTCTATGTGCATAACTCTTAAGTAACCTTATCTGCTCTTGTATGCCACATACGACTTGATCGCGTAGCGTGGGGGTGCAAAGTATTTGAGTATATGGGTTGTGCAAACCTCAATGTGCCATATGCAAAAATCTATGCGAGGCCATCTATGGTTGCAGAGAGAATTAACTTATGATCCCCTATGAGTTTGTTAATTGTCGAAAAAGTTAAATTCAAGATACTTGTTGAATTGAATTCATGCGCATACCTATGCCTCAATGAATAGCGGAGATGGCAATTTGTACCAATATGTTCGGATATGAATTATCCATACCCGACATGGTATTAGTATTTGCAAAAATGCATTGGCCGGTGGCTCCATTGTTGGGTACGAGATTACTGTTGGTCCGTGTCTCCCTCCATTTGGGTGGCGTACTTCGGCTTATGTATCTCCCCCTTTCTCTGTCTCTCGTCGGAGAGATGATGTGCCAAGGTGACTTCCCTTGATTGCAATGGGGCTCAATTTGCGGGGAAAGGGAATAATTTGCGGGAAAGAGACGGAGTGTGTGGCCACCCTCTTTGGAGGGAAGCCAAAGAACCTCTCTCTCTCTCTCTCTCTCTCTCTCCTTCTTCTTCCCTTCTTCTCCTCATTCTCTTCTTATTTCCTCTCTCTCTCTCCCTCTCTCTTACTCTTATTTTCTTCTTCTTCTTCTCCTCCTTCTCCTCTTCTTTCCTCTCTCTCTCCCTCTCTCTTGCTCTTCTTCTCTTGTTCTCTTTCTCTTCTTCTTCTTCTTTTCTTCTTCTCCTCCTCTTCTTCTCCTCTCTCCCTCCTCTTCTTCCCTTCTTCCCCCTCTCTCTCCCTGTCTTCTTCTTCTTCTTCTTGTCTTCTTCTCCTCTCTCTCTCCCTCGCTCGGCCAATAGCAGGTCCAACCCTCCAAGGCTTCATATCCCCATCTACGATTGGGGGGGGTTTATTATGGTGGGGGGGTATTATTAGGAGGGGGCGTGACACGGGAACCCTTATCCTCCATGTGGGCTTCTAATGTGATGGCTACTACCATGCAGTCTACCCTTCCCCCCTCGTTATGATCGACTTCTTCCCCCACCCACATTGTCACATTCGGTCTCCATGTTTTCTATGGCTCCTCCTATCTCGTGAGTGTCGCCCTCCCCCCGGCTTTCACGTCGTCTTCCTTCTGCCGTCATTATTACTCATGCCCTCACTCTTTCTCCCCCTTTGCTACCTGTTGTTGGCGACGACAAGGGGAAAAAGAAATTTGTTAAATTATATTATTATTATTATGATAATAGGGGGGCTCCTACGTGTGTGGCGGGATGTTACATCCTCTCCCCCTTAGAGAACTCGAGATGTCCTCATCTTGGAAGAACTAGGAAAGACAAGCACTAATTGAGCTCAAGGCCTGTGGGTTAGGACCCACCATGCTTTCACTGTGCTATTCTGATCACTCATAAGCATGCGGTCTTCTAAAATAACAACCTATTGTATTTGATATATTCGAGAATTGATTACAAGAGAAAATTTATTGTAGTTACATCTTATGAATATCTTCTAGGTTTTTCCTAAGTATCCTGGTATATTCTGGATCATTGGAGCTTGTAAAACTTCATTTCTTGTAAGCCCAAGTTCTCTTCGAGTTCTGTTGGGACAATTGACGTAGTTATGTCCAATGTTTTGGCACTTATAGCATTGGTGTTTAGGGTGCTTTGGACATTCCCTTTTGAAATGGCCTAACTCCCTGCAATAGAAATAGCGTGGAGCTTTATCACTTACGATCACAAGGTTCTTGGTTGTCCTTGGCTGGAGTTTGTTCTTTATACCAAATTGTCCTAGAGTTCTTTTAGTAGATCGAAGTGGTCCTTTATCTCAGAAACTATGTTCCCAAATTGTCCTCTTCTTAGTTCGGGACTAAGCTCGATGGACAATTGTCTTTTCTTGTAATACTAAAGAATACTTCCAAGCTTCAACATTTTGGTAAGACCCAATCTATATTAGTTGAGAAGGAACAACTTAAGAAAATTTCATTGCAAGTTATAACTATCATTCCTTGTCAGGATATCTCTAATCATTTACAAGTTCTAGGCTCAAAATAGATGCAACTCATATTACTCAGGTTAATTGTAGTTACAAGAGTAAAGTTTATTCCAATACAAGTTATATTTCATGTCGACAAAATTTCTAGGATTTCTAATCATCTTGAAAAGGTGTTGTAGATTCTAAGTCTTCGTCTTCATCTATTTCCTCTATATATCCATAGATTGCACCTGTGTAGCTTCATTTTCTTGGAGGCTCAATGTCTTTGGACTTAGATCAAGGTAGTCTGCTTGGATGTGCCCTATCTCATTACAGTGAAAGCATTGATGGTAAGGACCTCTCTTGCGGATGTGCCCTATTTCTCCACACATGTGACATCTCTTGCCTTGATTTTCGGAGTCATCCTTGCTACAATTTCCTAATTTAAGTTCTTGGACGATTGGATTTGCTCGGATTAATGCATCTTGTAAGTTTGTTGGATGCATTTCTTCTAGGCAGTGGTTTAGAGGAGTGTTTAGACCATAGCAAAACTTGGATACTTGCTGTACAATATCCATAGGTGGTGCATATTTTAGTACAGTTACAAACTTTTAGTAGGCTTATAAGGTTAATTCCAGCTGCTTTAACTTGAAGAATTCATTCATCTTCAAAGTCTGGTAGGTTGGCAGAAGGTATCATCTGCGTACAGCATCTTTCAACTGAGCCCAAGTGACAGCGGCTTCGAAAATACCTTGATCTTTGCACCATTTCTTCCACCATATCCGAGCCTAGCCAACTAACTTAAGTTTGGCTATCATTTCTTGATTGGTAGAGGCAGTTCTCAAAGTAGAGAAATAGTCATCCATCGACTCAATCCATGTCTCCGCCTCTGCTATGATGTCTAACCCTTGTCCATCAAACTCGGGTGCCTTAATTTGCTTGAGAAAGAATTTCTTCTCTTGCATGTTAGCATTCGTGGGTGCGAAAGATGCTTAACAATCAAGCCATACCATTTAGGTTATTTTGTTTAGGATATGTTTATAAACCATACATTAATCAATCACATATCATTACAAAGTTTTGCTCTGATACCAACTTTAAGGTGCCCACCTATCGGCTATCCAAGCACGTTTTATCGGTCCATTGAGAAACGAATCTAAGCATCGCCACGCCTGGCACTCCCATGGAATTTTTTGGGTTTGTTGCCTAGGGTTTCCAGAGTCCACCTCTTAACAAAATGTTCACGACTGAACCCACTAGGATCGACCTGAAATCGGGGTTCCTAATGGCCAAGGTCTCCTAATAGCATTCTAGCATTGGGTTTTGGACATCCTAGTTTACGCAAAGATACCCAATCTAAAGCAAATCCATACTGCACTTGGTTCAAAGAGAGCGGAAAATGAAAGGGATGCACCAGTCAACCTCTATGCCCATAGGGCATAGTCCCATTTCGGTCCCCTAAAACAATATGAATCAAGTCCTAACTTAACAATTCCTAAAGTCGAATGGCGATAAATCCTTGTGAGAAGTCTCCCAATTCTCTGGGACCCCCTGTTGTAGGACGGACTCATCGAGGATTTTGTCCACCTGATTTCTTGATAGCTTTAGTTTTCTAATTAGGTCTTACCACATTTATATGTGCAACATTTAAAATCAGCATCATTCATTAAGCCTTTTAGATAATAGGGTTCGTTCGCATAATTTATAGCATAGAAACGAAAACAAAACAAGCATTCCTTTTGACAAACAAGTTCCTTAACTTATCTTCAAGTTAATCTTTGTCTCTTGCCCATAGAGGAGAGTTATGTATCCCTTCTGTCCAACAAAAGTACCTGGTCCAAATCACATGGTATCATAAATTCCATCCTTTATCTAGAATAGGATCTTCCAACTCCCTAGACGTTGAGCTCATGGTATTCTTCTATAGCTCTATTTCGGACTCGGTAAGGGGTGTCAAGAGCTCCACTGACCCCAAGCGTCCTAGGAGTGAGACACAACATCCATGGTTGGCCTTTTCACCACTCGACCTTCAACTCGTGAATCAAGTAGTGCCCTCTTGGGTTGAAATGCGGCATGACCTTGAAAATGATTCACCCACACAAAATATCCTTCCTTAATTAATCCCATTAAGAACCAAGCACAATCAAGTAATCAGCCTAATATCCTCTTCCAAGAAGAATATTCTTGCATTCCCATGGCAACTTGTCATTACAGACCCTTGCCATGCATTTACCATCAAACACAAGCACTTGGAATAATCATCCAATTCACATCCTACAATCAGTTTAATGCAAAAGCATTTAGGACGTTATCTAATCAATCCACAAAACAATGATATCCTTTTCCAAACATTGCAAGAATAGTCCCGATAACCTTCCATAGCGTCTTTGCTCTCCCTCTTGGGATCTAATTGATTCCATGCAAAACTTACTTAACACTTCCCCCATTATTGAGGTAGGATATTGCGCAAGACATGATTTCTAATAATCCCTTACTTTGATCTGAAACTTTTTCCTAACGAGTACAAAAGAATTGGTCTTTCCTTTGACTTAGGGTTTCCTAATCCTTGAGCCTTCGCTTGCCCTAGAGTTGTTGTTGCATCTAACCCAACTCCAAATAGGATTCATAAACATAGTCACTATCGATGAATGAACTAATAGTTCGAGATATTAGCAAGGCTTTAATGCAAGATCAATTTGTGTACCATCGTTGCATGTTTCATAGTGTCTTTGTGCATGCATCATCTATGTGCATAATTCTTAAGTAAACTTATATGCTCTTATATGCCACATATGACTTTATCGCATAGCACGGGGGTGCAAAGTATTTGAGTACATGGGTTGTGCAAACCTCAATGCACCATATGCATAAATCTATGTGAGGCCATCTATGGTTGCGGAGAGAATTAACCTATGATCTCCTATGAGTTCGTTAATTATCAAAAAAGTTAAATTCAAGATGCTTGTTGAATTGAATTCATGTGCATATCTATGCCTCAATGAATAACAGAGATTGCAATTTGTACCTGGATGTTTGGATATGAATTATCCATACCCAACCTGGTATTTGTATTTGCAGAAACGCATTGGCCAGTGGCTCCATTGTTGGGTATGAGATTACCATTGGTGCGTTTCTCCCTCCGTTTGGGTGCCATACTTTGGCTTATGTATCTCCCCCTTTCGTTGTCTCTTGTCAGAGAGACGATGTGCCGAGGCGACTTCCCTTGATTGCGACGGGACTCAATTTGCGAGGAAAGGGAATATTTTGAGGGAAATAGACGAAGTGTGTGGCCACCCTCTTCGAAGGGGAAGGGAAAGAATCTCCTCTCTCTCTCTCTCTCTCTCTTTCCCTCTTCTTCTTCTTCCCTTTTTCTTCTCCTCATTCTCTTCTTCTTTCCTCTCTCTCTCCATCTCTCTTACTCTTCTTCTCTTCTTCTCCTTCTCTTGTTCTTCTTCTTTGTTGAGATGGAAAGCTCAACACGTGCAGACATTGATGATGGACCGCCTGGCTAGATGAGTCTACACATCTACACTTAGCACGTTGGTGGTCATTATGATACTCACATGGCCACTGACTTATCACTTATTATATTTAGTTTGTTACACCTACCTACAGTTGGCAAAGATATAACGCCAGTTGATTAGTGTAGTCGATTATGCACTATTTGACTTAGAAGGCCACTTTCCTTTATGTTGTATCTTATCTATACTTTGTGTACATTGTATAATGTGTGGAAGAAGAAGAAGAAACCAACATGAAAATTTTTTGGCCTCCATCTCTCTTCTTGTGTTCTTGAGTGAGCTTCCTCTTGCATGTACAGTTTGCGTGTATAGTGTGTGTTTGGCGCAGCAGCTCAAGCAAAGTCCCCTACCACGTGATTCTTGACATGGTATCAGAGCCACGCCACTGAGAGAGGCTGATTTTGAAGGCTGAAGTGAAGAAGAAGAAGCAAGATTTGAGCAAGCAAGCTACGGGTAAGAAGCTCTCCCATTCTTCCACTCTCTCTCTTGGATAGTGCCTGTGGAGGCGCCGGAAGCAGGGTTGAGCAAAAATCTCAGATTGCTTTGAGATTTGGTGTGCGAGCAGATCACTGTATATTCTGCAGATTAGCCCTTTAGGGCTGTCCTGCAGTTATTTTGTGTAACATGTCCACCTGTTTTCTTGTAGGACACGTCTTAGCAGCCCATCGGGAAGAGAATCCAGTAGACGCTGCCCGGCACTCCCATGGAATGTCACAGGGTTTGAAATCTAGGTCTTTCCGAGTTTGCCACGTAGCGGAAGCATTCCGGCCGTTCCGACTTAGGACCAACCTTAATCAGGGTTTTCCTAGTGGTCAAATTCCTAGAACAGGAGCTAGCGTCAAACCCCAGGCGAACTACTTTACGCAGAAACATTAGGGTCAAAGCGGATTCATGCTATACTTGGTTCAAGAACAATGGGAAACAAGAGGGATGCAAAGCTCGACCTCTCTGCCCATAAGGCATAGTTCCATTCCGTTTTCTTAAAACAGCATAAATCGGGATTCTAGTATCCTAGATTCTACGTCAATGTTCCTCGTTGTCAATTTCCTTTGAGAAAAGTTCTCGGCGAACCGGGACCACCCATCCGTAGGACGGACCCATGGCCACATCCACTACACTTTCCTCAGGGTTGCTTTAGTTGTCTAATTACCTACCACATTTAGTTTGACACGCAAAAATAGCTTCCTTAATTAGCCAATTAATCACCAATTCCTTCACGTAATCTTAGCACTTGACATAGAAAAACAGTGCCAAACAAGTTCCTTTTCAACAATTGATCTTATTTATCTTTGGAATATATCATATAATCTAGCTTGAAGGCTATCCATAATCTGCCCGAAGGCAATCCATAATCCGCCCGAAGGCAATCCATAATCCACCCGAAGGCAATCTATAATCCGCCCGAAGGCAATCCATAATCTGCCCGAAGGAAATCCAGCAATCTTCAGGAATTACTAATCCAAGTTTCCGCCTGTAGACTAGTATGTTGGCCTTGAGATCCAATCCTGAGTCACGTCGACCTCTTGTGCATGACCCGGAGGCAAGGGATTTATGGCCAGAGCCCCTTGGCACCCAAGCGTCCTCCTGCTCCGAGTAGCACCCAACGGAGAGACCTCTCGTGGCGAGTTCGCTCCACGTTCTCGGCGTGGCTAGCAACCCCCTTGGTTAGGGTCAGGCAGAGAGTCGGGGGTAACTGATGTTGCCCCTCCCTCTAGGTCTTCAACCTGAAGCATTAATTATCTTTCCATCTTTAGTTCTTTGAGCAAAGAAAGTACAAACAGTGCTCCTAACTTATACAAACACAAACAATTCAGTGGTTGTTTATTTGGCCAACTGCTAAGGTGTGAACCCTTCTCTCTGAATGCATCTAACATTCGATCCGGGATCAATTGTGACTTGGCAAGATCCCCAAGGGTTTGTTTGTTTACCCTTTTATCCTTGGGTTAGGGTTTATACCCTGTTAACCCACATTAACAAACACCTTAGGTTCCTTAAATTAAGATGGTAAATCCTGGCGACTTTGTCGCTTTAACTTGATTTGTCAATTACTTGCTAGGCAATTAATAGTTGCCCTAACTTGGCAACTGAGTCTCACAGAAAGTGATGTAACAGGATGACTACTCATCCTCTTGCAAATTATCTTGTACTTAGATCCTACCAACCCTTGTTCTAAAGAGTGGCAAATCCATCTTGTGACTTAAACACAAAGCCATGCGATGTTGCAACTTGTTGCATAGGAGTCGCATCTAACTTGTGGGGTCAATCTCCCATCAACGACGTTCCTTGGTTAAGAAATATGTTTAGTCAAGATGTAGTGTTGGGGTGCCTTCTTACCCAACCCAACCCTAACCTTACTAGGCCAATCATGCTTGGCCCTAGGGTAAAAACCGTAGATCATTATTGTATGGGTGACTAACTAATCCCTAACATTGGGCTTGAAAGCCTCGACTTGGCATCCCAAGTGCGATACTAGGTAGAATTTTTAATGTACTAAACCCTACCTAGTACTTTGAAGTGTTCATCATACCGACTGGTTATGCTTTTATGAATCCCTTAAGGGTTATAACATTACAAGTGATCTACCTAAAACAATCTAATTGTCTTGCGACAAGAATGTTCTTTGCTTAGAAGATGTGCAAATACTTTTTCAAGAGTTGAAAATAAATAAATTCAAGATGCAACATTCCATGCAAGGATGTAAATCATAGACTTTTACTTCCATGCAACTATGAGGTTTGCAAAGACCATTTCTTTTCCTTGCTAAAATCATAATGATTGACAATTTGGGAGATAACTCACATAGACCTACATAGAATTACATTAAGAACTTTTCCTACAACCTTTCGTTTAATGCAATTGAATTTCAGGCTTTAGTATGGCATGCAACCTTTTCTAGATACAACTTCGATAAATGAAGTTCATGCATGACGAATATATGACATGCAACCTTTTCTAGATACAACTTCGATTAATGAAGTTCATGCGTGACGAATGTCATAAGACCAATGTTGACTTAATTCGTTTTTCCATCTTAAATTTCAAGCATCTTTGCATGCAACGGGCAAGTTCATGGTCTCATTTCCATGCAATGCGACTACTTGGACAATATTCTAATGGATGATAACGATTATTTCCTACGAATCATATCTAGGAAATCATTGCCTAGATGCATTATGCGCTTGTTCTTTCATGCATTTAAACAAATTTTCATCGCAATATGCAATTTAGGCTTGTCACTTTGGAAATGCACGCAGAGAGAAATATGCAACTAAGCTCGTAAGACGATTGAGTAATTTACGCTCATAACTTTCCCATGAAATTTAAACGTGCACAATGCATTGCTTGAATGAGGAATTATTCTTTTAAGAACCTGGGCTTGAGGGCTTGTAGGGATATCCACGTGTATGCTTAGGTTGGAGACTTCCGCGCGTGCGCCTTGCATCTTTTGTTTTGGAGCCATCATTGATGTAGTGGATTTGGGCTCCGCGGTTTTTCCTTGCCCTTATGTGATCTCCAAATTTCCTCCAAGCTCTGGCAACTCAGCCTCAAAAACCTACCTACTTCCCCCTCGCGTAGGAATTCCCTTTTACAGGGTGTGGGTTTTTTGAAACTGGGAAAAGCCCGTGTGCACAAGGCTTATGGAAGCTTATCTTAAGAAGCTTCTTGTCCTTTGTTACAGTAACGTGGCATGGAGAGAGAAGCTAAGATGATGATGAGGATAAGGATGAAGATGATGATAATCGTGATGATGATGACCATGGGGTGGGTAGGCGGCTGCAGCGCGGCAACCAGCGGCAGCAGGCAAACTTCACGGCGGTAGCTCGACTAGCTGAGTCTTCCTTCTCTCTCTTCGTGCCTCCCCCCAAGCTTAAGGGGGAGGTTATATAGGCTAAGGGGGGGGGGGGAGAATAGCCACCCCCGTGGCATGATTGCATGCCTTCTCCTCCACATGCTTCTCCACTTAACTCACCCCCTCTCACACTCCCTCTCCCCCTGCCATGCATCGGCTGAGGGGAGGGGGTAATTAATAAAAAAAATTGCACTACTTTAATCATTTATCCATTTGCCTTTCCGTAAGGGGTATTCTATGGCTTGCGGTTTTTAACCTTGGCCTTATTTGCATAACACAGTTGGGGATTATTATTGTACGCGCAGGGTAAGCATTTAACTGCCAACATTTTATGATGAGGGAGATCACTTTGGGGTGCCTTATTGCGCGGGGTGTCAGGGGTTTAAGGTTGACTTAATATTTCGAGTGAAAATATTACATTTTGGGCATCTAAGGGCATTTTAGGCCCTGTTTTTAGCCATAAGGTTGCGGACAACAATTTCAGGGTACACTATGATTTCGGTTGTATTGACCTAATGTGGGTGTGCAGGTTATAGATTGAGAATCTGTAATTTTTGAGGTGTTTACAGGAAGAAAACATAAGATTTATCTACAAACAGGTTGCAAATTACATGTACTATTGAGCAATCAGTGAAAAAGGTTGCTTGATGTATTGCTATGCACGTGTTGTGAAAGATTGCAGAAGACTAGCATGATGTATTGTATCCTTGTTTGTGATAATGGCAGAGAACAGTGGAAATCCCATTATTGAGAAGCTCGACAAGAATAACTACCCTTCATGGAAGTTTCGTGTGACAAAATTCCTCATTGGAAAAGGACTTTATGAGTTTGTTTCAGGTGAAGAAAAAGAGCCAGAGCTGGGTATCCCTCTGACTGTAGATGAGTTAAAAACATGGAAAGAGTGGAATGCGAAAGACAAAAAGGTGATGGAATGGCTATCTGCAGTCATTGATAATACTATGCTGGGACATATTAGGAATGCAGAAACTTCACATGCAGCTTGGACAATTTTTGAGAGCATGTTTTTAGTAAATACAAAGGCACGAAAGATTCAACTCAAGCAAGAGTTGAATGCCTTGAAGAAAGAGAAAATGTCTGTCAATGAGTATGTGTTGAAGGTGAGGAGCATTGTAGATGCTTTAGCAGCGATTGATGCAATGCCGGATGATGGTGATTTGGTTTCATCCACTCCGAGTGGCCTTAACAATGAGAAGGTGCGGAAATCATTTGTTAGTTCAATATACGTATGGAAGCCATTTCTAAATTTTGATGAGTTGATCTCTCTCATGATTACTGAAGAGATCAATATGCAAGGTGACTCATCCAAAAAAATGGTGAACAGGTTCAAGCATTTTACTCAAGTTCAGGAAGGGGATGTGGTAGATCATCTTTGAGAGGCCGTGGTATCGGATGTACTGGCGATAATCAGCAAAATAGGTTCAATCAGCAATTTGGTGAAATGCACGTTTTAGGAGGTTGAGGAAAATTTAGAGGCAGGGGGAGCTCTAGAGGAAGAGGTGAATGGGAGAATAGAGGTTTTGGAAATTCTGCTATTGTTTGCCATTATTGTGGCAAAACAAGCCATATTGCAGCCCATTGCTATGCTAAGAAGGATGATATTCGCAATGCTAAATTGCACCAAGGAAACTATGCATTGTCTTCACGACATAATGAAGAAAAAAATGAGTGTTTGTTTGTTATGCCGCATATGATGAATGTAGTTATAGGAAAGGGGACACATGATGATGTATGGTATATCAATTCAGGTGCATCTAATCCTATGACCAGTCATGTTGAATGGTTTGGAGAGATGCAGGACTTACGAAACCCAGGTTATGTGCAGACAGGTGATGATTCATGCCACCCAATTTTACACATTGGAAAGGTTCTCTTATCCTTGTATGATGGCCAAACAAAGAGTTTGACAGATGTATCACATGTGCCATCAATTACAAAGAATCTATTTGTTGGCTAAATGGTAGAGCAGGGGTTACAAGTCCGATTCAATGCAAAAGTTTGTTTGTAGAAGAATTTAATGATAAGTGCAAGTTGGTCGCAAAAGGAAGTAGAGTTGGTCGAATGTTCACTTTAGATACTGGAATTCCTGCAATGGATGCTGCTATGTATGCTAAAGGAAAAGGAGTAGTTGCAGATATTGAAATATGGCATAAATATATTGGACATGCAAATGCACAAAGGTTGAAATTAATGCAGTCTAGAGGGTTGATTACAAGGTTGCCTTCATTTAGAGTTGCAGAATTGCATAAAGTCTATGAAGCATGCTAGTTTGGTAAGCAGCTGAGACAACCCTTCTCACATGATAGAGAAGTGAGCATAAATATACTTGATGTAGTACATACAGATGTTTGGGGGCCTACATAGAATGTATCTCTTGGTGGCAACAAATACTTTGTCACATTTATTGATGACTATTCAAGCAAGTTATGGATATACTTCATGAAGGAAAAGAGTGATGTGTTTAAGCACTTCAAATCTTTTAAGGCAGCTGTTGAAACATAAACATGCTTAAAAGTGAAGTTCTTGAGATTAGATGGAGGGGGAGAGTACCTCTCTAATGAGTTTACTGGGTTCTTGAGGGCTCATGGAATAAAGAGGCAATTTACTTGCAGGTATACCCCACATCAAAATGGGGTTGCAGAAAGAAAAAATAGGTATATTGCAAAAGTCGCACGGGCATTAATGGTTGAAAAGAATATGCCCAAAATATTTTGGTCTGAGGTTGTCCATACTATTGTCTACATTATGAACAGAACTCCCACAGCTGCAGTTCATGGGATGACTCCTGAAGAATGCTTTACTGGCAAGAAGCCCGATGTATTGCACTTGAAGGTATTTGGATGTGTTGCATATGTTCATGTGCTAGATGAGCTATGGAAGAAGCTTGATCCAAAGGCTGAAAAATGTATTTTTATTGGGTACTCTTTAGAGAAAAAAGGGTATCGCTATTATAACCCTATCACAGGTGAGTTCAGAGTGAGAAGGGATGTTATCTTTGATGAGATGGGACATTGGTATACACCTACTGGTGATGTTTTGGATGATGATAATGATCAGTATAGCTATGTGCAGAAAGATAAACAAGAATCACGCAGTCTTAGTGGACCAGAAACAACATCTAGTACTACAACTACAGTGAGCCCTTGGTCTGGGAGACTAAGGAGTAGCCCCACATCTTTAGATGGATCTATAAGTGTTGCAGGGAAGGAAAAAGGAAAGAAGAAAGTGCTGGATGGTAATGATGCATCTACCAGTCATTTGGGATTTGATGGAGATTCTAGTGGTTTAGAGAGTTTGGATGATGAGCTTGCATTCCTTCAATCAAGACACTAGGTGTACATAGAGTTCATAATAATGTAAAGGCTCCTTTGACTGATCCGGTGGTACATAGATCTAGTAGGGTCAAATACCCTGTTAAAAGATTTGTTTTTGAAGGTTATGTAGCTCACCATTATGCTTATATGGTGAAACTAGTTGAGGATGTTGAGCCCACTTGTTTTGAGGATGCTATTGGTCATGCTCATTGGGATGCAACAATGGATCAGGAGATGGCTGCATTAGAAGCCAATAAGACTTGGGATTTGGTACCCTTACCTAAGGGTAAGAAAGCTATTGGCTGTAAGTGGGTTTACAAAGTCAAGCATAATGCAGACGGTTTAGTTAGCAGGTATAAGGCTAGGCTGGTTGCAAAAGGCTATGCTCAAACATATATCATAGATTATGAAGAGACATTCAGTCGAGTTGCTAGGATGACAACTGTTGGGTGTGTGATTGCTTGGCAGTAGCCAACGGTTGGAGTTTGCAGCAAATGGATGTTAAGAATGCCTTCTTTCATGGTGAATTGCAAGAAGAAGTGTATGTGGAGCAGCCAGGTTATGAGCATTTAGAGCATCCCACATATGTGTGCAGGTTAAAAAAGGTGCTCTATGGGCTGAAGCAAGCACCTAGAGCATGGTCTGACAAGATTGGAGAGTATCTTGTCAATATTGGATTTTGTATTTCTGATGCTGATCACTCACTTTATCTAAGAAAGGGAGATGTAGGTTTGGTCATCATAGTCATCTATGTGGATGACTTGATTATTATAGGTGAAAGTGACAATGGGATTGCTAAAGTTAAGGACTTTTTGAAGAAGAAATTTCAGATGAAAGATTTGGGTGAGCTGAGATACTTTCTTGGTATTGAGGTGATCAGATGTGATGATGGTATATGGCTATCCCAAAGGCAGTATGGCTTGGAGATGTTATCCAAGTATGGTATGAGAGCATGTAAGCCTCTTTTAGTACCATTGGAGCAAAATGTGAAGTTGAGTGCTGACATTGGGGATGAGATAGAAGACCCTACTATGTTCATGAGGATAGTAGGGAGTTTGATTTACATGACTATCACAAGGCCAGACTTGAGCTATACTGTTGGCCTTGTCAGTCAGTTTATGGAAATGCTTAGAAAGCCTCATTTGGATGCAGTTAGACGTATATTGAGGTATGTGAAGTCCACTTTACATTATGGAATTTTTTATGACGCAAGTAAGGACGTATAGGTATTTGGATACACAGATGCAGATTAGGCTGGTAGCATGTCAGATAGAAGATCTACAAGTGGATTCATGTTTTCCCTTGGTAGTGCAGCAGTTACATGGAGCAGCAAAAAGCAACCTACAGTTGCTTTATCGAGTATAGAGGCTGAGTATAGAGGTGCTGCTATGGTAGCATGTGAGGTAGTATGGCTATAAAAGTTATTAGGTGATTTGGATGTGTAGGGAGATGGTCCAACTGTTATTCACTGTGACAACATGAGTAGCATACAATTAGCTAGGAATCTAGTGTTCCATGCTAGTACAAACCACATTGAGGTGCACTACCACTTTGTGAGAGAGAAGGTACTTGTAGGAGGGATTGACCTGGTATATGTCAGCACACATGATTAGATAGCTAACATTTTCACAAAGCATTGGGCGTAGAGAAGCTTCGAAAGTTTTGAAGCTTACTTGGAGTTGTAGAGATAGAGTTGAGCTTGAGGGGGAGTATTGAGATGGCAAGCTCAACACGTGTGGGCATTGATGATGGACCGCCTGGCTAGATGAGTCCACACGTCTACACTTAGCATGTTGGTGGTCAATATGATACTCACATGGCCACTGACTTATCACTTATTATATTTAGTTTGTTACACCCACCTACAGCTGGCAAATATATAACGCTAGTGGATTAATGTAGTCGGTTATGCACTGTTTGACTTAGAAGGCCACTTTCCTTTATGTTGTATCTTATCTATACTTTGTGTACATTGTATAGTGTGTGGAAGAAGAAGAAGAAACCAGCAAGAAAACGTTTTGGCCTCCATCTCTCTTCTTATGTTCTTGAGTGAGCTTCCTCTTGTGTGTACAAGTGTGTGTTTGTTGGCATAGCAGCTCAAGCAAAGTCCCCCACCACACGATTCTTGACATTCTTCTCTTCTTCTTCTCCTCCTTCTCTTCTTCTTTCCTCTCTCTCTCTCCCTATCCCTTACTCTTCTTCTCCTTCTCTTCTTCTTCTTCTTCTTCTTTTCTTCTTCTTCTCCTCCTCTTCTTCTCCTCTCTTCCTCCTCTTCTTCTCTTCTTCCCCCTCTCTCTCCCTCTCTTCTTCTCCTCTCTCTCTCCCTCTCTCTACCAGCAAT